>NW_028261393.1:9452473-9617473 GCF_051295495.1 Thamnophis sirtalis | reverse complement strand
TGACTGCAGTTCTGCAGTTCGGCTGTTCAAATCTCAGCGGCTCAAGGTTGACTCAGCCTTCCATCCTTCCGAGGTGGGTAAAAATGAGGAGCCGGATTGTTGTTGGGGACAATATGCTGACTCTGTAAACCGCTTAGAGAGGGCTGAAAGCCCTATGAAGCGGTATATAAGTCTAACTGCTATTGCTATTGCTATTGCTAATAGAAAACAGCAGTGTCGGCAGTGTTCGTCCCAGGTTTCATCCATAAAGTAAGCTGACAAATGCCCCCCCCCCCTCAAAGAAAAATAAAAAAGAGTTGTTCACTAAGAATAATTAAGAAAAAACTAAGGGAATTTGAAAAACCACAAGGCAAACTTTGATAGAGGTACTTTGACTTCAGATCAGTTTTGATTAGGTGACATTCAAAAGATGAGTTTCACTTAATCCATTAAGGTAAAGGTTCCCCTAGCACATACTGTCATTTCCGGCTCTAGGAGGCGGTGCTCATCTCTATTTCAAAGCTGAAGAGCCAGCGTTGCCCAAAGACGTCTCCATGGTCATGACTAAATGCTGAAGGCACACAGAACAGTGTTACCTTCCTACCAAGGGTGGTACCTATTTTTCTACTTGCATTTTTACATGCTTTCGACCTGCTAGGTTGGCAGAAGCTGGGACAAGTCACGGGAGCTCACTCTGTTACACGACACTAGGGATTCGAACCGCCGAGCTGTCGACCTTTCTGATCGACAAGCTAAGCATCTTAGCCACTGAGCCACCATGTCCCACTCACTTGACCCATTCGGTCAGGTTAAAAAAATGTGGTCTACTCTGACAGATCATGGCTCTCCAGAATTGTAGAGTGGAATAATTCTCAGGTCCTTTGAAGGTGCTGATGACTGGACCTGTTCACATTTAAGTACAGGTAATCCTTGACTTTCAACAGTTTACTTAGTGACCATTCTAAGTTACATTACTGAAAGAAAGTGACCCCTTACTCTTTTTCACAGTTATGACCTTGTGGCTTCCCCATGATCATTGTGATCAAAATTCATAATGCATGACAACGAGTTCATACTTATCACCCTTGTTGTATTTGAAGGTCACAGGATCACCTTCTACAACAGTGTTTCTCAACCTTGTCAACTTGAAGGTGTCTGGACTTCAACTCCCAGAATTCCCCAGCCAGCATTTGCTGGCTGGGGAATTCTGGGAGTTGAAGTCCAGACATCTTCAAGTTGACAAGGTTGAGAAACACTGTTCTACAACCTTTGTCCAAGCAAAGTCAATGGGAAAAACTGATTCACTCAACAACCAGCTTACTAACTTATCTCCTGTAGTGATTCACTTAACAACTGCGGCAGGAACGATGATAAAATGGGGCGAAACTCCTTGACAAGTGACTTGCTTAATGATGAAAAAAAAATTGGGCTCAGTTGTGCTCGTAAGTTGAGGACTACCTGTATAATGTCCACCCGGATCTAATATCCTTTACCTAAACAAGTTCCTTCTCCTCCTATTTTAGAATGATACCAAGGTGGATTATGAGAATGTGATGAAGAAAGAAGAAGAAGAAGAGGAGCTGCACTATTCTTCCTTGGTCAACCTAGCGCCACGCTCCCGCCCCATCAACGCTGACTTAGAAACGGATTCTGAATCCGAAGGCAGCATCCAGTATGCAGCTCTGAAGCACTGATCTGCTCAAGTTTGCAGAGATCAGGACTCTCCCGCTAGGGAGTGGGAAGGGATTTAGAGTTAGGTGTGTCTAAAAAGCTTTCTCTTTACAGCCAAGTATATCAGAGTTCTGTGGGTAAAAGAAGAAAGATGAAATAGGATACAGGCAGTGGTGGGATTCAAATAATTCAACAACCGGTTCTCTGCCCTAATGACCAGCTGAGTAAGCGGGGCTCGGTGGTCATGTGACTGGGTGGGAGTGGCTAACTCAATGGCACTCAGGTCGATGGGCCCTTCGCCTTAGCTGTAACAATGTAAGAAGGAGAGGCAGTTTCTGTAAGCAGGGCAATAAAGATTAGGCTAGAAACAACACCAGAATGTTTCCTTCCTGCCTTCCTTACAGGATTAGCCCTGTAAAGTGGACAAAAAATATAAAAGGTTTCCAACAACAGGGTGTTCCAAACTGCTTAGAAGGTTAACAACTTGTTCTCCTGAATAGGTGCGAACTGGCTGAATCCCACCACTGGATAAAGGGCTAATAAAACCAGCATTTATGTTTATATTGTGTGTCCAAGTCAACAACAGGATCTATATGGCTGGTATAATGGTCAGCTTTCAACGCATAAACCTAATTCACTAGTTTTTTTTCATGACTGCTAAAGCTTGCTCTTCTCTGTCTGATATTCAACCCACCCTTAGAAACTATTATAGAGCAATTTGTTCATATAGATGCTTTTTTCCCCAAGAGGCAACTGGACTTTCTTGTTTTTCTTTGAAGGCATTTCACTTCTCATCCAAGAAGATTCTTCCGCTCTCCCAAAGTGCACAGCTAAATGTCTATGGAGAGTCTCAGTCATCCAAGTCACAGTCGCCCAAAAGAAGCTTTTCCCCCCCCAAAGAGGCAACTGGTGTTTCTTATTTTTCTTTGAAGATGTTTTGCTTCTCGTCCAAGAAGTTTCTTCAGTTCAAAAAGCACCTTTGGGGACAACTATGACTTGGATGGCTGAGAATCTCCATAGACTTGTTCATATAGTTTGGTTCTTTCAATTCTGACAAATAGGACTTTTTCAGGGATCTTCCTGAGTAGACAACCTGAATATGCTACCTAGGCCATCAAATTGTCTTGCGTTGTATCTTCTGCCATGGCACAGTTACTTCTAGCTTACCGGTTCCAACCATGTAAGATCTATCACCAATCAATTCTTCAAAATAAATTAAGCTATAATCTCAGATACGGTTTTCCTTCTGTGCTTCTAAGAGTAGAGTTAGGTATCTTCAGCCAGGTATGTTAAATCGAGCTATCTCACCTTGGTAAGTAGCGGTGATTTTGTAGATGTGGCTTCATGTGTTGGGCAAACTGAGCCCATTTGGTTGGTGCGTTGTTCAAAAGAGCCAAGGTGGCGCAGTAGTTAGAGTGCAGTACTGCAGGCCACTTCAGCTGAACTGCTATCTGCAGTTCAGCGGTTCAAATCTCACCAGCTCAAGGTTGACTCAGCCTTCCATCCTTCCGAGGTGGGTGAAATGAGGACCCAGACTGTGGGGGCAATATGCTGACTCTGTAAACCGCTTAGAGAGGGCTGAAAGCCCTATGAAGTGGTATATAAGTCTAACTGCTATTGCTATTGCTAAAAGAAGCTCATAAAATTGGGTATGACAGTGGTGAAATTCAATTTTTCTTACTACTGTGGGCATGGCTTGGTGGGCATGGCAGGGGAAGGATGCTACAAAATCCCCATTCCCTCCCTACTCCTGGGGGAAGGATATTGCAAAATCTCTGTTCCCACACCACTCCAAGGGAAGGATACTGCAAAATCCCCCTTCCCTCCCCACTCTGGGGCCAGCCAGAGGTCATATTTATCACTTCTCCAAACTACTTAAAATTTCTGCTACTGGCTCTCCAGAACCTGTCAGAACCTGCTGGATTTCCCTCCTGGTATGACTCACTTTACAACTGCCTTCTCAGCAACAGAACATCTGGTCCCAATTGTCATTGTAAGTCAAGAACACCCTATTATCTGTTATGGGGTCATTCCAAAATGTATGATGGCACATTTTTATATATTTAGGGACAAGCTCATTCTGGGTTGTCCTCCAATGTTCAGAAGGTTTACTTTCCCACTGAAACAGCTTCCTGTTTTTCTACCTCTGTCCCAAGATGTGGTGGGGTTCTTCTTCTTTTTTTGTGTGTTCTTATTTGTTTTCTGGATGATAGATGGAGTCAAGTTGGTTTTCTCCTTGCCTGAGGTTCTTCTAGAAAGACTGTGGCAGGGGTGGGTTCCTGCCAGTTCTAACCTCTTCTATAGAAGAGGTTCCACAAATTTATAGTGCCGTTTAGAACTGGTTCCAGCTCCCTTCCCCCACCCATCCGCCCATCATCAAGATGAAGAGTGAGAGGAGGAATTCTGGGAGTTGAAGTCCACAAGTCTTAAAGCTGTCAAGTTTGAACACCCTGGGGTTTTTTTTCCTAAAGGGTTAGGGGTGCAAGGGTCTTGTAACTTGAAAGCTTTAAGACTTGTGTGCTTCAGTGCCAGAGTTCCTGAGCCAACATGACTGAAGGAGGAATTCTGGGAGTTGAAGTCCATAAGTCTTAAAGCTGTCAAGTTTGAACACTCCTGGGGTTTTATTTTTCTAAGCCAACATTTTGGTTGCTAAGCAAGAGTGTTGTTAAGTGAGTTTCACCACATTTTACCAATTGGCCATGCCCACCCAGTCACATGTCTGGCAAGCCACTCCCACCCGGCAAGCCACTCCCACAAAGCAGGCCACACCTACAGAAGAGGTTCTAAGAAATTTTAAAACCCACCACTGGGCTGTGGGTATAATCTCTCATAGAATTCATTTTCCTACTATCCGTGTTTCCCTGAAAATAAGGCCCTATATTATTTTTTTTGCCTCCAAAAAAAGGCACCAGGTCTCATTTTCGGGGGCAGGGGGGGATGTCATCCATGGACTCAACTCACTTGCTCCTGTTGCCTCTGGTCTTCTTTTTGGCCTTCAGGAGTTTCTTCTGTGGCTGGCAAGGTCTTCATGGAAGCCTTGCCAGTGGCAGAAGAAATGGGCGCAGATATGTGAGCTCTGGCTGCAACTGTCTAAAGGTAAGTATTAGGGCAGCTTCACCCTCCATTTCCACCCTGGCTTAATTTTTACCCGTTCACCCTGGAGTGGGCGGCGTCTTAATTAAGGTTTGGAGGGGGAGTAGGGCTTATATTGGGTGTGTGTGTAAAAATCAAGCTAGGACTTACTTTTGGGGTAGATCATATTTTCAGGGAAACACGGTAATAGCAGAATGTGTTCCCCATGACTAAAAGCTCCTTTGCATAAAAACCAACTTGCTAGAAATGTAGAACAGAAGAGAAATATGCTGGGCTGTAGATTTTTCCCCCCTACTTGCTGGGGAGGGAGTTTTTTTTTTAAGGAAAGGAAGAATCCATATACCAATGTTGTAATGCTGTAATCCATACCATACAGGCCGATTTGGAAATCTGCTTCCCCTTTCACCAATTTATTAAGCACCAGAGAAAAATGACAATTTGAAGAAGGAAGGTAGAGTGGGGTACCTATTTCCTCGTCAAATGCTAGGCGTGCAAATGGGATGACTTTGCAAGTCATCCTTACCCCCTCTCTCCCTGGGTAGAGCATCCTTCATCCGCAAGCTTTAGTGGCATTTAAAGATACCAGCCGTCAGCAAGTCAACAAACATCGTTGGAGGAAGGAGCTGGTGTGGGGAGAGGGTAACCGTGCCCACCACTTAGAGAGAAAGCAAACAACAGCTGTAGGCAGGGGAGGTAAAACAGCAATTTGGTCAATATTCTTCTTTCATTGGCTAGATAACTGTCAGAGAAGTCATTAACGGGCTCGGTTTCCCCTCTAACCAATCCCTGACCCTTGGGCCCTCTGGTCAGATAACATCACTCTGTTTGCTTTTGTGCCACGCAATTCTGCCGCAGGTTGATCTGCGGTGGAAGTCTGGCTGATTGACGAGGCTGTTTTTGTTGGCAGAATAGAGTTAAATGTAGTGTAGCAAAATGCTCAGCTGTCTGGGGGTGGACACGCCTAGCGGGCTGGATGCTTCCAGGAGATGCTGACTCCAGTGCCTTCAGAAACTCCGGAGCTTCGGATACTGTACCAAAAGAGCAATAGCACTTAGACTTATCTACCACTTCGCAGTGCTTTGCAGCCCTCTTTAAGCGGTTTACAGAGTCAGCCTGTTGCCCCCAACAACCGGGCTCCTCATTTTACCCACTTTGGAAGGATGGAAGGCTGAAAAAGGAAGAACATTCCTAACCCCCACCTTCCCAAACATAACAGTTTCTTGCATTGTGATGGAAATCAGTAGATCGTATTAGTATGATCCTTGGTATGATGAATTTTTTGGGCACTGAACCAGTAGTAATGTCAGCAGGAATCCACCCCTGATTTGGATCATAAGGAAGGCTGGGTGGGCCACAGAATTGAGGCCTTTGAACTCTGGTGCTGGAGAAGACTCCTGCAAGTCTCTTGGACCGCAAGGCGATCAAATCGGTCAGCCCTAGAGGAGATCAACCATGGCTGCTCTTTAGAAGGCCAGATCCTGAAGAGGAAACTCAAATACTTTGGCCACCTGATGAGAAGGAAGGACTCCCTGGAGAAGAGCCTCATGCTGGGTAAAGATTGAGGGCAAAAGAAGAAGGGGACGGCAGAGAATGAGGGGGCTGGATGGAGTCACCAAAGCAGTCAAATAAGCTTAAATGGACTCCAGAGGATGGCAGAGGACAGGAAGGCCTGGAGGAACGTTGTCCATGGGGTCGCGATGGGTCGGACATGATTTTGCAACTAACAACAACAATTTGTATCTATCTTGCTCACCATCTTCTCAATTAGGAAATAAATCTTTGAGATAAATACTATTCCCCCCCTCAAAAAAGCTCCCCAGAGGATTTCACTTTTAAAAAGAAGAGTTTCTCTTTTTGATAGTGCTTACTTGTCAATTAAAATTAATCTGCCTTTCATCAATCAGCCAGAGTTATATTTATGGATTCAAGCATGTGTTATGTTAAAGAGACAATTTTGTCCTTCCTGATTGACTCAGTTCAGAGAATAAACTTTCCACCAGTCATCGGAGCATGTTTCCTTCCTGAAGTACTATTTTCATGCTTAGGCAGAAATAATATAATATGACATGCTACTTAAATGATGTGTATGTATGTGTGTATAAATGTGTATAAATGTGTATGTATGTGTCACAGTGGTGGGTTTCAATTTTTTTAGAACCTCTTCTGTAGGTGTGGCCTGCTTTGTGGGAGTGGCTTGCTGGCCATGTGACCAGGTGGAGTGGCTTGCCGGCCATGTGACCAGGTGGGAGTGGCTTGCCAGCCATGTGACCGGGTGGGCGTGGCCAACTTGTAAAATGTGGTGAAACTCACTTAACAACGCTCTTGCTTAGCAACCAAAATATTGGCTCATAAACTCTGACATTTGAAGCACGCAAGTCTTAAAGCTGTCAAGTTACAAGACCCTTGCACCCCTAGGGGTGTTCAAACTTGGAAGCTTTAAGACTTGTGGACTTCAACTCCCAGAATTCCTCCTCTCGCTCTTCATCTTGATGATGTGCAGATGGGCAGGGGGGAGGGAGCTGGAACCGATTCTAAACGGCACTGTAGATTTGTGGAACCTCTTTTATAGAAGAGGTTAGAACTGGCAGGAACCCACCCCTGATGTGTCCACATGTAATAGTTAAAAAAGGCATTGGTCAGCATCTGATAGTAATTTATAAAGGTTGAATATGTAATGAAGATATACACATACCGTACGTACAGAGGATCAATATATCTGAATCAATAGTAGATCATCAATATCTATATCTAATTTAAATATCTGCTTTTGTTTCTGTCTTTCTCAAAGATTCCAGGCCATACAGAAACAGGTTATCCTTTTTTTAAAAAAATTGCGTGATTGATATCCTGCTTTAATTCAACATTAAAAATATTGTTAATGCAATGTGCTGAGAAAAACCAACAGGAATTGTTTAAAGTGTAAGCTTTATCCACAGGGTGTTGGTGATTAAACAAAAAGTACAAATATTGGCCACAATGATGTGCGATGGTTTTCCCCCTTTTTACAGATGTACAAAAAGAAGTGTGTGGTTTGGATTTCATAATTATGTTTGCCATTATTGCCTTTTATTGAGCCTCTCCTTTCCCACACTGCCAATTGTTCATGATCTGTTTAAAAGGAAGATTTAGCACTTGGATAACGTCCATAAGTGTGTCATTGTAAGGTTATAAAATGGGTTGGTCACATGACTGACTCAATTTTACAACTTTTTTGTGGCACTCAGTAAGTGAACACCGTGGTTGTAAGGGTGAACACTACTTCCGCAAAACAAACCGATCACTCCCTCTGGCACAGTTTTGCCAAAAATCAAAAGTGCCCGGTTTTTAAAACATCATTTGCAAAATACTGTCATGTAGCTGCAGGACATGGCAAATGGCCATATACTGTTTGTGGCCGTGTTGCCAAGCAAGCAAAGGGTAGTCACATGGCCAGTGGGTGGGGGGCAACCAGAGCTTTGCTTCCGGGTCAAAAATCCCCTTTTTAAGTTAGGTTTTAACTACTTCTTCTAACTATCTGTAAGATAAAGGTAAAGGTTCCTCTCACACGTATGTGCTAGCCGTTCCTGACTCTAGGGGGAGCAAAGATTGTCACTGTTGATATACATCGTAGTGGGGGACAGAGATTGTCACTGTTGATACACATCAGAATGGATGCCTATGTGAATCCATATTGGCAGCAAAGATACCTGGTTAGCACCTGCCTACAATACCTTTTACATATATATTTTTCTAACTTGTGCCCAACACCATTTGGGGAAATTTGCAAAAAGCAGCGGAGTTTGTGGGTATGAGGTGGAATCTGACAAAAATGGAAAGCCACAATGGGAAGATTATTTCAGAAGTATCCCAAATCAGTGATATTCCGGTCTGATGACACTCCTTAATAAGGAGCTCACTCCATTACGTGGCGTTAGGGATTCGAACTGCCGAACTGCCTACCTTTCTGATCGACAAGCTCAGCGTCTTAGCCACTGAGTCACCCCGACAGTTATTCTCACCCCAAATATTGTGCCTGTCTATATGCTATGATAATTCGGGGGGGGGGGGATCATAAGATACGATGCAACAATAAAACCCCATTAATGTTTAAGGTTTTGGATATTAGAGAATTCCTGTATCAGATGACCTCATTTCCAGAGCTGCAGGAGTGCAGTCATGGCCCATCTTCTAAGACATTCAGACTTTTTTCTTCATCCCTTGTTCTGTCTTCCGGTTCCCCGGATTACCCAGGCATAGTGAGAAGCCCAGTGGGCCATGAGAAACTTCGCATGACTTTCTGAGGTTTATGGCTTTATTGCCCTGGCTCACAGTCGCTTTCACTGAACAATTTTTTCACGCTCCATTTCACCTTGTCCCATGCTTCTTGCATCTGCTCTTGCTCCCTCGTTACTCGCACACAGTACTATTTAACAGCCAAACAGCTGAGACGTTCTTGGCACTGCTTACGCTGCTGGAACATAGAAGGGAGCAACACGTAGACAAGCGAAGCTTTGCTCCTTCCCGCTCATTGATGCCGACAGAATGGGAGTCTGGGAGATCATTTCTTTGGTGGTCTACGGGGCAACCATCCTCTTGGGGTTGCCCTCCAATATCCTGGCCCTTTACATCTTCTATTGCCGTGCCAGGGTCCGCTTGACCCCCAACCTCATCTACATGATCAACCTTTGCCTCTCTGACTTGGTCTTCATCCTTTTCCTACCTCTTAAGATGCTGGAAAAAGGACAGATGGACTGGACGGTGCCAGGTTTCCTGTGCCCTCTTTACAACCTGATCCATTTCGGCACAATTTACACCAGCGCCCTTTTCCTAACGGCGGTGAGTGCAGGGCGGTTTTTGGGAGCCGTTTATCCCCTCCATTACCAAGCTTACAAGAAGCCGTGCTACTCCTGCCTGGTTTCCGTGGGCATCTGGGCCTTGGTGGGATTCCACGGTGTCTTCCTCGTTGCTCTCGAGAACTCCAGGGGCACCAACTCCAGCCTTTTCGCTGGGAACAGCTCTTCCTGCTACCGCAACTTCAGCGCAGACCAGCTGGCTTTATTGGCCCCTGTGCGCCTGGAGCTCTCCGTGGTCCTGTTCTTTCTCCCCTTGCTCATCACAGCTTTTTGCTACGCCGGATGCATCCGTGTCCTGGTTGGATCGCATCTCCATCTGCGGAAGAAACGCCGTGCTGTACGGGTGGCCGTGGCCACTTTGTCTGTTTTTGTCCTCTGTTTCGGCCCTTATAACATATCCCACGTCGTAGGCTTCGTCTATGGGGAGGACGTTTGGTGGCGGACTGTGGCTCTGCTTCCAACGGCGTGCAACGCTTTTCTGGATCCCCTCATCTTCTACTTCCTCTCCTCTGCCATGGACGATGGAATTGTTCAAGTCTGGCGCTCGCTGAGAGATAAATGTAGCTCCATCCGGATGAAGATTGTCTTGGCTCATGGGAAAGCAAAGACCCAACAGGGAGATGGTGGTGTTGCCTGAATTCTTCGTTTTCGTGATGTCTTCTGTCCTGTGATCTCTAACATATGGGATTAGACCATCATATTTTAACCATTCAGGAAAAGGGTTGGCCTTCTCAGTATGCAGCAGGTAGGCTGCCTGACCGAATGACAAGCTAAACAATTGATACAGGTGAGGGACCAGCTAAAGAAATGCCGTCTTAGGTCTGTACCTTTTTTTAAAATTCTCCATGCCTTTACTTGGCACCGAGAAGACAGCAATTGAATTCAAGGGCTCTCAGTGAGGGATCTGCCCCAGCCAAGTGGAAACTGGTCTCCGGATGAGATTAATAGCAGAAACTGTGCAGAAGGGAGAACATTCAACAGCAACCTTTTGGGAATTAGCGTGAAAAGATGAATTGGACAACAGACTTGGTGCAAACAATCCAGAAGAGTTAGACATTCTGAGATCTTTTATTATCTCTGGGAATTAGTCTGCAGAAACCGAGCTCACCACTGGGGTGTAGACATGCATTACTTAAGGACTCAGAGGCTCACAACGTTGAGTGTGATCAAATGCATGTGATCTGTGCCAGCAGGGCACAAATAATTGTTTCTTTAAAATATACTGAGGAGAGAAAAAAACTGACAGTAGGACTCTTAACTTTTATATTTTCATAATATTTCCTATGTAAATGAAGGTTTTTGTCCTTTTTTCGAGTCGGGAAGTTGTATATTGTAGGCTCTTTTAGTACTTTGGAAATAATATTTCAGGTTCTTCCTGGCAGCAAAAAGAACAGAGGGATGAATAGAATCTTTCTTTTTCACAGTTTCTTAGATGCTTTCTTCCTAATATTTGGTGCTGGAGGCCACCCTCCCTTTTCTGGATAGTTGGGTTTAAGTAGAGGAAAAACGGAGACTCATTCTTTCTCAGTTTAAGTTATCTCATAATTATGGGGGGAAAAATAGATGGAGGAAATTCTGTGTCCTTCACCTTGAATTCCCGAATGAAAGGAGGGAGAGGCAACTAATCAACAGCAAAAGAATAGTATGGAGCAGTCAGCACACTCACGCAGGTGCTTGAACAGATATGAGCTTTCCCACACAAAAGATTTCCCGTTTTGAAAATGGAAGGCCAGCTTGCTGTTAAAGAGTGAGGTTGCAAAAAGGATTTGAATGAGGTCCAGGGGAGCAAAATATTTTCTCACTTATATATAGCCTTAGCTGCATCAGTATCACAGGAGGAAGGGAGTCAAATGTCTTCTGCTCACTTGATTCCACTCTCATACTGCTCTTGTATTATGAATTACCTTGAGGTAAGATGGATAATCTGTAACTTTAATAGATCTTGATCTCCCACTCCCTCTCCCTCCCTCCCTCCCTCCCCCCCTCTCTCTCACACACACAATAAAGATAGATGATAGACAGATAGATGATAGACAGAGAGATATAGATTTTATATCTATCTTTGATTTTATATCTAGATTTTATATCTATGATAGATAGATAGATAGATAGATAGATAGATAGATAGATAGATAGATAGATAGATAGATAGATAGACGGAGACAGACAGACAGACAGAGAGAGAGAGAGACAGACAGATAGATAGATAGAGAGACAGACAGACAGACAGACAGATAGACAGACAGACAGATAAGATAGATAAGATAGATATGCATAGTTGGTTGATTGGCTGGCTGGCTGGCTGGCTGGCTGGTTGGTTGGTTGGTTGGTTGGTTGGTTGGTTGGTTGGTTGGTTGGTTGGATGCATGGATGGATGGATGGATGGATGGATGAATGTTCCCTCCCTCCCTAATCATTCATCCAGCATCAACATTTTTATATCTTAAGATCACACATTGTAGAAGGAAGGAAGGAAGGAAGGAAGGAAGGAAGGAAGGAAGGAAGGAAGGAAGGAAGGAAGGAAGGAAGGAAGGTCACAGTCTTTTTCTGCATGACACCCCTTCTTTCTTTGGAAGAACATGTCCAAATCAGCCTACAGTAATTCCCCCACCCAAGGATAGGTACATTGTCCTTGACTATCCATTCATATAGCAACCATTCAAAGTTATAACAGCACTGGGGGAAAATGACTTACAAACAATATCCACATTTACAACTGTTGCAGCATTTCCAAGGTTAAATCAACAAAATTTGGGTGCTTGGCAAACGGGTATGTATTTATGATTGTTTCAGCAGCCTGGGCTCATGGGATTGCCATTTGCAACCTTCTCAACCAGGTTCTGACAAGGAAAGTCAATGGAGGAAACAGGATTTGCTTAACGACTGCATGATTCACTTAACAACTGCGGCAAAAATGTCATAAAATTGGGTGTGATTCACTTCATAACCCCTTTGCTTAACAATGGAAATTCTGGTCCTACTGAGGTTGTAGGTAGGGGATTACCTGTACATAAACCAGATTTTTTTTCTGGACCAGAAAGATTTCTCAAACTTTTTTTTCTTGGCATATTCTAATCCAGTGCTTTGGTGTTGTGGGTGAAGAGGGACATGATGCTACATACTTTTATTTCAAACAAATATTTTAGACTTCTTCTTTGGACTGACAAGTTATTTAAATCTGCTGTGATTGTTCTTCTATATTTATAATGAAAGTTCATGAAACTAAATGAAGTATTGGGGCCACTTTGGTTTTATATTCACCGATTAGACCTTAGATTTATGAAATTAAATGTTTTTGGGGCCAAGACTAAAGTGTGTACATATAATTTATTAAGAGGGCTGCTTTAAAAAAGTCAACATTGAGCAATCTCTTGCCAAGCTTCTTTGGTGATTTCATGGATATATTTCTTGGTAACAACATGGAAGTGGTTTGCCATTGTTTCTTTACCGTTTTTTCTCCCTCCCCTAAAATTTACCAATATGGTCTTATTCTCTTCAACTTGGAATTTCTTAGGCAGCCGCATCCAAGATCTGACTGCTTATGTCAAGCATGAAAGATCAAGTCCACATCAGAGGTGGTATTCAGCAGGTTCCGACCAGATCTGGAGAACCGGTAGCGGAAATTTTGAGTAGTTCAGAGAACCGGCAAATACCACCTCTGGCTGGCCCCGCCCCCATCTATTCTCTGCCTCCTGAGTCCCAGGTGATCTGCAAAAATAACAAAGTGGTTTTGAAATGTTCAGCCAATGGCAACCCTCCCATCAGTGGCTATGAAAGGTACAAAAGCAGCACATATCATGGCTGAATGGGAACTGCGATTTGAGCCAATACAACCTAGGAATTCTGATACCTATCATTGTGTGGCCCACAGTGAGATTGGCCATTCAAATGTCTCTGTCACATTGAATGTTCATTGTAAGTAGAAACAGATCCTGGCACTGGAAGTTGTACAAAAAACCAGAAGGCTGTTTAATCCGCAAGGCTGTGTATTATTTAGAGATTAGCAGGATATCTTTTCCATTGTCTGCTCCAGAGGTGGTATTAGCAGGTTCTGACCAGTTCTGGAGAACCGGTAACGGAAATTTTGAGTAGTTTGGAGAACCGGTAAATACCACCTCCAACTGTCCCTGTCCCTATCTATTCTCTGCCTCCCGAATCCCAGCTGAACTGGAGGGAATGCGGATTTTCCAGTAATCTTTTCCCTGGAGTGGGGAGTGAATGGAGATTTTACAGTATCCTTCCGCTGCCACTCCCATCAAGCCACACCCACCAAGCCATGCCACACCCACCAAACTATGTCCACAGAACCGGTAGTAAAATTTTTGAACTCCACCACTGGTCCACATGTAAAGGTCCAGTTAAATTTGGGATTTATTGCTAATCACACCTATGCAAAAGAATCTTTTTAACTAATAATTGACACCTGCTTGGGGTTAAATAAGGGTCAATAGAATTCAAAGGAGGTTGGACTTAGTTTGCTTGTGGCTACAGGGAGTTTCTAGGCTGCTCCCTCCTTTAACTTCTCCACTAGGTTCTGCCACCCTTTTACAGCTTTAGCTTTTAAAATATTGACTTGAAAAAGCCACAAAATAGGTGCAGCTTTCTCCAAAGCACATTCTTCCATCCACAAATCTTCAGATCAAGTCTAAACTGACACCTTCACCCCACAATATTTTCCTAAATAAAGATATCTCTCCTTTATCTCCTTTTTCTATTTTGGTGGCTTTTTAAAACAATATTTTAAAAGCTGAGCAGAGTTGGATCTGCTTAATATTTGGATGAGATTTTGGGCCCACTTCAATCTTAGCTATCCGTTAGAAGATTAAAATTCAATAAATGGATTTCATGACAATAAGTAGTAGAGTGAAACAATAGAAGTAAACTGCATCCTTTCACAAATCAGCCCTTTCTATTAGATAACGATCTGCCCAAATACTTGAATTTAAAAATAATAATTATTATTATTCCTCCACCTTTGATTTTTGTTGCTCCTAACATGATAAGTAAAGCTTCATTAAGTCTTCCATCCTTCCGAGG
Source organism: Thamnophis sirtalis (assembly GCF_051295495.1). Taxonomy (NCBI): domain Eukaryota; kingdom Metazoa; phylum Chordata; class Lepidosauria; order Squamata; family Natricidae; genus Thamnophis; species Thamnophis sirtalis. Next base: position 9,602,861 of record NW_028261393.1, on the reverse strand, counting down.
TGGGTGAAATGAGGACCCGGATTGTGGGGGCAAGTTGCTGACTCAATTTGCTAAAAAAAATTGTAAACCGCTAAGAGAGGGATGAAAGCTCTATGAAGCGGTATATAAGTCAAATAAATAAATAAATAAATAAATAAATAAATAAATAAATAAATAAATAAGTAAGTAAGTAAGTAAGTAAGTAAGTAAGTAAGTAAGTAAGTAAGTCTGGGTCTTAACATCTAGACACAATAGATCAGGCGACCAAACTAGAAAACAAGGAACTCCCATCATGACCATTAACCATACTGTCTGGGGTTGATGTGAATTGGAGCCCAACAGTGTTAGGAGTACTGCATTTCTTGGAATACCCCGATGATGCAATTGGAGCAATACCATATTAACCATCACGTTCTAGTGACTTTCCTGAGAATGTTTTCAACTGCTTCCTCATTTGGTCGAAAACTTAACTTGAGTGAATAGAGATTCCATTTTTGGCCAGTCCTATTTCGCAACTATGTCTGATAGTAACTCATACTTATGCACGTGCATATTTGGGGTTGGGTGGGAGTAGCATTGGATTGATTTTTTTCTAAAAAAAATAATTTACCATATGAATTTTCTTTTCTTTTTTCTTTTTTCTTTTTTCTTTTCTTTTTTCTTTTCTTTTCTTCTTTTCTTTTCTTTCTTTCTTTTCCTTCCTTCCTCCCTCCCTCCCTCTTTCCCTCCCTCCCTCCCTTCCTTCTTTCCTTCCTTTCCTCCCTCCCTCCATCTTTCCTTCCTTCCTTCCTTCCTTCCTTCCCTTCCTTCCTTCCTTCCTTCCTTCCTTCCTTCCTTCCTTCCTTCCTTCCTTCCTTCCTTTCTCTTTCTTTTTCTTTCTTTCTTTCTTTCTTTCTTTCTTTCTTTCTTTCTTTCTTTCTTTCTTTCTTTCTTTCATCTTCCCATACCATCAAATTCAATGCTATCTTTGATAGTTCACAATGAACCACATACCGTTAATACCCTCTGTTCATTTCAAGAAGGGACTAGCTAAAGGAAGTTGATTCTTTTTTCCCTTTGGCCTGTAAGATTGAAAAGTCTGTTACATAGCATTTTTCTTTCTTGTCGCGTCCTCTCTGTCATTTTTGGAACATGGCTAGTTGAAAAGCTATTAGGTTTACTGGTAATCTGTTTATTATCCTGGATTTAACAGTCTTCTCAAATTTTCGGGAATTTACCTTCCTGAGTATTATGTGAATACAAGGTCAGCAATATCAGGCTGGGTGGAATAGTAATCTATATGGCAAGTCAGATAGTATTAAAAGGCAAAAAAATATCATCTTTTCTTTGAGTTTTATGTAGGTTGAGCTAATACCACATCAGTTCTCAAGAGAGTTCTAAATTTTTGGCATTCTGTATTTGACTTATTTTAAACATCCGGAACCCCACTATGATAAATAGAGAAATTACAGGAACAGTTTTCACAAAAACCACATGCGTTTCCTTTTCAGAACATCTTCCCCTTATTGTCACTATGAACCACTAAATGCAGTTTTGCAATGTTTTATTTGGGGTTCTGAACAATCATAATGAAACTATAGGTGGGGGGTTTGGGTAGATAGCAAACAAATCTGGCCTATTTCAGAAAAAAAAAATCCTGATCTGGAGCATTGAGCAGGAGCAAAGACCTTGAAAAGAAGATCTTTGAATGCATGTCTATGCTGTCTATCATTACCCCAAAAAACCCACATGTTGAGAATCTCTACATTAGGTCCATTCTTGCTGAAAGTGTGGTTTGCCAATTGAGAAAGAGGATATTGTTAGGCAAACAACCAGCTGTAAGCTTCCCCATTGTGCGTAGGGAAGACTTAGAAAGAAATTCAGAAGGTCTCCGGGGTAAATTGTTTTGAAACCAAAAAAACACTTTATTTGCTAAGGAGAACTCTGTAAGAACCATGCTTTTTTTTGGGGGGGGGGGGATAATCATATTTTGATTGAAGACACTGCCCAAAAGCCCCAAATCACCCCTTCTCTCCAGGTTTGGTTTCTATGATCCATCACCACCAATAGACAAATTGGCATCATCACCAAGTAAGGATCTACTGTGAGTTTCTTTAAGGAGCCACCAATCACAAGATGGCAACACTGTGTTGACAATGGCCATAGTCATCTGTTGTGGCCCAGCAGGAGCTGTTGGAGCTGCCACCAGATTCTGACAGCGAGGGGCCCTCTGAGTCGGCTCTGGAGGATGTGGAGGACCCTGGACAGGGTTCTGACTCTGAGCAGGGCGCAGAGAGGCTGGTTGGCCACCAGGAGGTGCTTGAGCCTTGGACCAGTACGGAGGAAACAAGGGTGCCTGGAGTCACCGAAGAGCTGATAGGCGGAAGGAACAGTTGCGCAGTTACAGGAGGTAATTGCACTCAGCTGGTGGTCATTAGGCTCCTCTCAAGACTATAAAAGGAATGATTGTGCACACGCCCTTTGCAGGAGTCAACATATTCACTAGAGCTGGAGAACTCTCGTGGCTAGCTTGGCAGGCTGGATTGCTGCCAAGGTTAGTCTGTGCTGAATTGCTGCCAACGTCTTGTCTGTGCTGGATTGCTGCCAAGGGCCTGTCTGTCTGTTAATAAAGTCCTTGAAGTATCTTTGGCTTGGCATCCTTTGGTGTAGGACGAGGGGAGTCAGAACAGTCATCATCACTAGATCAGTGATGGCTAACCTTTTTGTCATCGTGTGCCAAAACAATGCAATGTCCGTGCAACCCCCCCAACATGCCCCGCCCCCTGTGCATGTAAGCACGAAACCCCTCCTGTGCTCGGTTTGGACCTAGTAGGCCTCCTTGCAGCCTCCTGGGAGCAAAAATGGACTACAGGGGCCCATGCCACACCCCCATGCCCCGTTTTGAGCCTAATAGGCCTCCCCGTTGCCTGCTGGGAGCAGAAATGGGCTGCAGGGCCCCCCAGTGCTGCTCCCTCACATTCCCCCACCTCCTGCATGTGAGCGCAACTCCCCATCCCCCCATGCATGTGCGCACATCTTATGCATGCCCTCTATGCATGTTCATGCGCGGCAGAGACCAAATAATCAGGTGGTTGGGCGGGAGGCGCATGCATGGTGGGGCTGAACTGGGTGATGGCTCTTGTGCCTGCCCTCTGGGCTCTGTGCCTGCCCTCTGGGCTCTGTGTGGCACCTGTGGCACACATGCCATAGGTTTGCCTTTATGGGCCTAGATGAAGGTGTCACTTTCAGATTTTCTTCAGGGGGGCCTTTGCGCATGGGAGTGGAGAGGAAAACCTGCTTCAAACCATGATAAATAGGGCAGTCAAAGGGGAACAAGTGGCAGATACATGAAGCACCTGTGGTATGGGTATGCCACAGTGATGAGTTTCAAATTTTTTTAGAACCTCTTCTGTATGTGTGGCCTGCTTTGTGGGAGTGGCTTGCCAGCCATGTGACTGAGTGGGAGTGGCTTGTCAGCCATGTGACCGGATGGCAGTGGCTTGCCAGCCATGTGACTGAGTGGGAGTGGCTTGCCAGCCATGTGACCGGGTGGGAGTGGCTTGCCAGCCATGTGACCGGGTGGGCGTGGCCAAGTTGTAAAATGTGGTGAAACTCACTTAACAATGCTCTTGCTTAGCAACCAAAATGTTGGCTCAGAAACTCTGGCATTTGAAGCACACAAGTCTTAAAGCTGTCAAGTTACAAGACCCTTGCACCCCTAACCCTTTAGAAAAAAAAACCCAGGGGTGTTCAAACTTGACAGCTTTAAGACTTGTGGACTTCAACTCCCAGAATTCCTCCTCTCGCTTTTCATCTTGATTATGTGTGGATGGGCAGTACGGGGGAGGGAGCTGGAACTGGTTCTAAACGGCACTGTAGATTTGTGGAACCTCTTCTATAGAAGAGGTTAGAACTGGTAGGAACCCACCCCTGGTATGCCAAAACCAGGGGTGGATTTCAACATTTTTTATTACTGGTTCAGTAGGCGTGGCTAGATGGGGGGGCACGTGACTGAGTGGGCGTGGCCAACTTGATGTCATTCACTCCCACTCAGTCACATGACCCCATCACCAAGCCACGCCCACCAAAACAGTGGCGAAAAGTTTTGACCGGGGGAGGGGGGGGGCTCCAGCCTTGCCGGAGCTAAGGAAGTGCCTGCAAACTACCCAGTAAAGAAGAAAACGTTTTTGTCTTCCTCAGCACGCAGAAAAACACCGCAGGTTTCAGCAAGGCTGGGGGAAGGCACAAACGCCCCCATTTTTGCAAAAAAATGTACAGAAAACGGGCCGTTTTTTGCAAAAACGGAGGCATTTTTGCCTTCCCCCAGCCCTGCTGAAGCCTGTAGAGTGCTTCTGGAGGCTGTGGGAAGGCAAAAATGCCTCCATTTTTGCAAATAATGGCACATCTCTGTGACTGGCATGCACATACCATTAAAAAAAAGGGGGGGGACTACATTTTTTTTCAATGAAGATTGTTCTGCGCATGTGCAGAACAGAAAATAAAGATGGCAGTGCCCAGGATAGAACTGGTATGGTGTCTGGCTGAGTTACTACCTATTTGGCTGAACCGGTCTGAACCAGTAGGAACCAACCTCTGGCCAAAACCCATTCCTGAAAGTAACCTCAGAGTCAAAATGTTGGTTTTCAATAAGAACGAACACCAGCCGCTAAGAAAAATAGCCACACCCTTTATTTTAGCATAGAAAAATACACACCCGAGGCCTAGAACTTTTTTATATAGGCAGCTACCTCAACAGTAATCCCTCAGAAAAGCACAAAGATCTTTATCCTGTCAGGGAGATGTCTTCTTCTGAATCTCGACAGGGTTTATCTATTACAATCTAGTTGCATATAGTGTCCCACCAAAACCAATGGGGTGAAATATGATACATTGGTTGCAAAATGAAATATGTGAACGTCGCAACCGATGCTTCTCACGAAACTGAAAATTGGATTCAGGAGATTCAAAGTCATCTCACATTGGGGTTCATTTCAGTCCCGGCTTTAAAAAAAAAACCCCTACCAAAAGTAGATCTAGGCCGGTCAATCTTCTAGGCAGACGTGACCTTCTGGAGATGTTGTTTTCTGCTGGCAGAATGGTCCTACTTGCCCCATTCAATCCCTGTCTTACTCTGAGATTTAAAAGTTGGCATAGCTGCCTTTAAGGCCAAAGAACTAAACAGCTGAGCAGATATATAATTATGGCTAAGAACCCTTGAGTTTCAGAGGAGCTGACCCTAACAATTCCTTCAAACAAAGCTGTGGTGAAATTCAATTTTTTTTTTACTACCGGTTCTGTGGGCGTGGCTTGGTGGGTGTAGCAGGGGAAGGATACTGCAAAATCCCCATTCCCTCCCTATTCCAGGGGAAGGATACTGCAAAATCCCCATTCCCACCCCACTCCAGGGGAAGGTTACAGCAAAATCCCCATTCCCACTCCTCTCCTGCGGAAGGATACTGCAAAATCCCACTCCCCTCCACCCTCCTGGGGAAGTATACTGCAAAATTCCCATTCCCTCCCCACTCCAGGGGAAGGATACTGCAAAATCCCCATTCCCTCCCCACTCCAGGGGAAGGATACTGCAAAATCCCCATTCCCTCCCCACTCCAGGGGAAGGATACTACAAAATCTCCATTCCCTCCCTATTCCAGGGGAAAGATACTACAAAAATTCCCTCCCTACTCCAGGGGAAGGATACTGCAAAATCCCTATTCCTTCCCTACTCCAGGGGAAAGATACTACAAAATCCCCATTCCCTCCCCACTCCAGGGGAAGGATACTGCAAAATCCCCATTCCCTCCCCACTCCAGGGGAAGGATACTGCAAAATCCCCATTCCTTCCCCACTCCTGGGGCCAGCCAGAGGAGGTATTTGCCGATTCTCCGAACTACTCAAAATTTCTGCTATCAGTTCTCCAGAACCTGTCAGAACCTGCTGAATTTCACCCCTGAAACAAAGATATCATATTGGACATATATTTTTAAGAGATAGTGGTCCATCACAAGCTTTGGGGCTATCAGAGAAGTGGAGCTGCAGCTATCAAGTCCTAGAAGAAGAAAATGGTCTAACTGGTCTTGGGCTATGAACAGTACCAGCTCATTACGACAAAAAAAGCACCTAGTGAAATTTTTTTTAAGGAGATCGGCATCATAAAAGCTCTTCTGAGAAAATAATTATTGTGTTACCAATGTATATCCTTGTATCCATTCAGCTGAGGGGGAACAAATCTGTCACAGTGACCCAGCTGGTTATCCATACGTATTAGGGTTTTACCCGTGACAAAGTCTCAAATTATTCTTCGGGCCATTGGCAAAAAAGTGAACATGGAATTCTCTGAAAGTCTTGAGAATCTGAGAACTATAAGGAGATGTCATCTTATCGTTGACGATAGTCAAAATAACTCAAAGTTGCTACAAGTAAGACAGGAACAGCAGGCAAGTTTTCCAAATATGATTTGATCATTAGTTGTTGTCACTCAATGTGAAATTTCTGCAGGCATTATTTCCACAGTTCACCCTCGCTTGGATATATTTGGTGCTGTGATCCTTTTCAACTTAGATGTCCTTGGGAGTCAAACGTTACTGCTCCGTATGAGACTTTTTTGAGTGATCACTCGTCTAACGTCATAGAGGGTTCCAGGGTTGCAAAAGGCGTGGGGGTACTAGATCCTGCCAGTATACTGGGGATGCTTCCAAGAGATAACTCGCCAGCTTCACCTTTTTTGGCGTTGTCCTTAGAAGACCTGCAGCAGCATGGACAGCAGGGCGATGAATGATTCCGGAGTTTCTTGCAGATGCCAATCCAACATTCTCTAAGTGTTCTCCGGATGGTGGAGGAAGAGAAGAAGAAAATAACAGGATCCAACACCGTGTTGAGGGAAGTCAGGCAGAATGTCTCTGTTCTCCAGGAAGGGCTTTTTTTAGTCACGAAGCCCACAATGTGGGTGATATTGTAAGGAGCAAAGGCCAGAGTGAAATTGAGCAAGGTAGCCACAGCTAAGCCCATGGCTCTCTGCCTCTTCTGGGGCTTAATGTTTGGCATGCTGTTTAAGATGCGGATCACGTTGACATAGCAGGCAATGGTGACGAAGAAAGGAAGTAAGAAGAGGACAAAGAAGAGCTCCAGGCGGAAAGGGAGGACGACGGCAAGCTGTTTATCAGAGAAGTTATAGTAGCAAGTGACGTTATCTACATGACTCCAATGATTTCCAGGGAGGTAGTGAACAATGAAGATAATGCAACCACAATGGAAGCAAGCCAAAAACCAGAAGACGAGGCTGGCAATTCTTGCATAGGTTGGTCTGCGGTTCAACTTGTGCTTAACAGGGTAGGCGATGCACAGGTAGCGCTCTATGCTGACCCCCATGAGGAACAGGGCGCTGATATAAATGCTGCTGTAGAAGAAGAAGTTTACCAGTGGGCAAAGGAAGGAAGGAAGAGGCCAAGTGAACCTTTGAGCAATTTCTGCCATCTTGAAAGGCAAAAAGATCAGAAGGAAAAGGTCAGAAATGGTCAAATTGAGCAACAGGATATCTATGGGGACCGGCCTGTGACGCACTTTTCTCATGAAGGAATAGCAGGCCAGAAGGTTACAAGGAAGACCAATGATGAAGGCGACGATGTAGATAGTGAGGACCACGGCTTTGTTCTCCATCTTCTCAGATTCTGTAAAGGAATTGGACATAATCAGATGTTTTTTTTAAAAAAACCCAACCAAATCCTCAAGGCTAAAGAATATTTTTTTCTGTCTCTAGGAATAGTTTCAGTTGGCCCTTTGGGGAAGGATAGAATAACAGAGTGGGACCTTGGAGGTTTTCTAGTCCAACCGCCTGCTTAGGCAGGAAACCCTACACCACTTCAGACAAAGGGTTGTCCAATCTCTTCTTAAAAACCTCCAGTGCTGGAGCATTCACATCTTCTGGAGGCAAGTTGTTCCACTGATTAATTGTTCTAACTGTCAGGAAATTTCTCCTTAGTTCTAAGTTGCTTTTCTCCTTGATTAGTTTCCACCCATTGCTTCTTGTCATGTCTTCAGGTGCTTTGGAGAATAGTTTGACTCCCTCTTCTTTGTGGCAACCCCTGAGATATTGGAACACTGCTATCCTGTCTCCCCTAGTCCTTCTTTTAATCAAAGTAGACGTACCCAGTTCCTGCAACCGTTCTTCATAAATTTTAGCCTAGATGAATCAGTTTTCACAATGGTTCTAAACAGATTTCCCAATGCTCTAGTGATGCTCAGACCTTATCCATGACTAGATCATCCTCCTCTTCTGCTCATCTGACAACATAAGAGGCAAGTTTAATTCATCTCTTTTTCTCCCTGATTCTCTAACCCAGGTTGCAGCTTCTCATACTTGTATATATTTTTGTATACCAAACAGTTCCAAATTCTTGTATTTCTGAAAAGTGTTTAGAATACTTTAAGCTTATGGGGAATTCACACAGGTAGTTGGAGAACATGATCAGACAGGGTATTGATAATTTGTAAAAATTGTAGAGGAAAACATCAGAATATTATTATTTAATAGATTTGTTAATCTATTAAATTAAGGAAGCCCTGACTTCTAAAAGAAACCACAGAAAATCAATAATATATATATTTTTAAAGTACCTCTAATCCCCAGCCCCAAGTGAACTATGGACAATGCTACTAAGAGCCACTGAAAAACCAGGAGGGATATACCAGCCACATGTAAGTTTTGCCTTAAGTAATCCGAGAGAATACCATTCTAAATCTTGTTCAATCTTCAGGACCTATTGTCAAATGACAATGAGACAGATGTTCCCTAAACAACTTGAAATGTTGTTGTTGCCTGTGGAATTCATAGCAATAGCAGTGGACTTATATACCGCTTCATAGGCCTTTCAGGCCTCTCTAAGCGGTTTACAGAGAGTCAGCATATTGCCCCCAACAATCTGGGTCCTCATTTTACCCACCTCGGAAGGATGGAAGGCTGAGTCAACCCTGAGCCGGTGAGATTTGAACCGCTGACCTGCTGATCTAGCAGTAGCCTGCAGTGCTGCATCTAACCACTGCGCCACCTTGGCTCATACAGAGCTAATGGTCTAGTATTAAATATTTTGCTAATATCACCTGGTGTTCCAATTTGTATATTTTGGGAGTTTGACCCCTATCAACCTCTACTATTGCTCCTGAAATTTAAATGCAAATAATATATCACCGAATCACATTAGCTGTTCCGCAGTAAAAGAAATAATTGGTTTTTCTGTTTGGCACCAACCCTGTTCATGTTATGAGTATCAATTAGCCTTTCTTTCATTTCAGATAATTCCGCCTACTGAATTTCAAATGTTCCACTAGAGAGTAGAAGAAACTTTATTCTCCGATTTTTGGCTTTGAGTTCTGAACTCTTCAGAGTAAAATTTGAGTCCCCAACATCCCATTGCGAGATTCAAAAGGAAGACTTTTTGATACCATTGCAAAGCAAAGAGGAGAATCTCATTGGCATATTGTGTACAAATATTTATTCTTGCCTCTTTCACACCTTCCAACTAATTCCTATCAGTTTCTAGTAATTTCAGTGCCAACCCTTTCTTTGACTCTCTCATTTTATTCATACATTTGTTTAAATATTTAATTCCCACCACATTTTTTAAATTCTTACCTGTATTCTGGTGAAATGAGATCACAAACTTCTAAAACTGATCCAGTTGAAGGGTATCAATGCTTATATGAGAAAGTGAAAGCACCTGTCAGTGACAGAAGAGAAATGAAGTTACATTTGCAGAAACTGTGGTCTTTAGTAGAAAAAAGGAACTTTTAACCAGTAGAACAAGAATCGTTTGAAATATCTGGCGTGGTCTGGAGGAAGTTTTAAGTGATGCTGCAAAACTCCTCAATTGCACAATTTACAGCCCTTTATTTATTCCTTATTTAGTTAGGGTTGCCAGTCACACTTTGGTGAGAATAAAAGCTTTCTCAGCTTGGGAATTGGGAGGGGTGTGTCCCCACAAGTTGTTCAAAAAAGTGAAGATGGGGGATACCGTCCTTTATTGAAACTCCTCCTATTTTTCGTATGTATTGAAACTGTCATAAGAGAGGATAAAATTGGGATGGAAAAGAATCCTTATATAGACTTATATACCGCTTCATTCTCTAAGCGGTTTACAGAGTCAGCATATTGCCCCCAACAACAATCCGGGTCCTCATTTTACCCACCTCGGAAGGATGGAAGGCTGAGTCAACCCTGAGCCGGTGAGATTTGAACAGCCGAACTACAGAACTGCAGTCAGCTGAAGTAGCCTGCAGTGCTGCATTTAACCACTGCGCCACTTTGTAGAGCGGAATGATGGAGGGAAGATAGTAAGTTGGAGGGGGACGGAAGAAAGAGGTGTATGGAGAGCGGAAGAGGTATATTGGGTTTCTATGTGAGTTTGAGTTTTATTTTATTTATATTTCTGGGGGTATTGCTGACAAGAGGAACTGTGTGATTATTGTTTAATGTTGTATGGCCCCGGTTATGCACAGTATATATGTGACTGTATGAAAATGAAAAATGGAAAATAAAAACATTTTAAGAATTTAAAAAAGAAACTTATTAATTTGATTATCAGAGAGATTTTGATGTATTTGATATAACAGTTTTGAACACAGTTGATGATGGATGGAAGATAACAGAAAAGAAGAACGAGGAGACAATGTGAAACAAGAGAGTAAAATTACTGTAGAATGGAAAAGCAGAGTCGACCATATAGCTGTGGTTAAAACAACACATATTTTACGTGAATATTTTGCAATTATGCTGAGAATGGTCAGCGACAAAAAGAAATGAGGCCACAAAAATACACCAGAAAATGCAGAGGAAGCTGGCTCATAAAACCACCGAGAATTGGACATGATTGAATAGATAACATCACCAGCATCACTTTTGTAGTATGAAACACACCAAAACCCTACTGTTGGTCTCCTACACACAGGGTAAATGCAGGTTACAATTTTTAAAAACTCCTCATCTTATTTCAGATTCTCCCCCCCCCCCCGTTTTTCCTTTGAAAGGAGAGGATTTAAATTTATGCATTTCAATTCAATTTCAATTTAATAACATTTGTATGCCGCCCACTCCCTTGGGACTCTGGGCGGCTTACAGACAAGATAAAAAGCATTTAAAAATTTAAAGGTAAAGAAATACAATGTTAAAATTACACACCATCCAGTCTGTCTAAGTGGGGCTGGACATTGATCAACAGCCCCAGGCCTGCCGGAACAGCCAGGTTTTAGTGGCTTTACGGAAGGCCGGGAGAATGGTAAGGGTCCGGATCTCTATGGGTAGATTGTTCCACAGGGCCGGCATAGCTACAGACAAGGCCCTCCACCGGGGGGCCGCCAGCCGGCATTGTCCGGTTGATGGCACCCGGAGGAGGCCCAACCTGTGAGATCCTGTTGGTCGTTGGGAGGTAAGTGGCAGGAGGCGGTCCCTCAGGTAGCCAGGTCCTAAACCATGTAGGGCTTTAAAAGTAATGACTAGCACCTTGAAGCGCGTTTGAAGACAATAGGGAGCCAGTGCAGCTCGTGGAGGATGGGTGTAACATGGGTGTATCTAGGTACACCCAGTATCGCTCGCGCGGCTGTATTCTGGACCAACTGCAGTCTTCGAACACTCTTCAGGGGCGGCCCCATGCGAAGTAGAAAGAGAACTTTAAAATACATCTACAATCGATGTCACAATGCATGTTTCATTGCTAGCATCCCTTTGTAGCCCAAAGGAGAGCTATTCAGTTGCAGACAATTTAATATTGGCTTGAACATTGAAGGATATGTGCAGTATGTGATATTTCAGAATGAAAGAGGCGAAGTCCGGGCAGAATGTCAGTATTAAGCAAGCAGGTTGCTTCATGTCGTCTAAACCAGAAACGCATAGAGGAATGTACAATGTAGGCAGGTTATGGTAAATCCGTTACTTTTTCTGAGGGTTCAAATAAAAGAAGAAGTTGCTGTGGTTTCCAAACTATTTTAACCCTTTTCCAAGAAACAAGAAAGGAGGAAATCCTGACCAACCAGTGAAAAGGTTAAATGGCTCAAAAATGGCGCACTTTGTAATCCCAGTTTAAATCAGTGAGCTGGGTTACTGTCAACACAGAAATGACTCATACATAACATCCTTCCTTTGTAAGCTACTAGGGCCTGTACGAGATCTGTTTGTGATCTACATCTTACAGTTTAAACAGTACAAATCCGAAAAACCTGGTATACAAAGCCACCAGTACTCCACGACGTTTTGCAAACATGAACACTATGTGGCTACTCATATACGACCTAGGCCTCTGCTAATCACACTCGGGAAAGAATCCTGGAGGTGGTTCAGAGGTGGTATTCAGCCAGTTCTGGCAGGTTCTGGAAAACCGGTAGTGGAAATTTTGAGTAGTTTGGAGAACTGACAAATAGGCTGGCCGCGCCCCTGTTGCCTCCCAGCTGATCTTTTTTTGTTGCCCCGAATAGGAGAAGGGAGTTGGAAAGCAGGTTAGTGGGGTGTGGAGGGAATGGGGATTTTGCAGTAACCTTCCCCTGCCATGCCCACCAAGCCACAACCACAAATCCACACCATGCCCACCGAACCGATAGTAAAAATGCTTGAATCCCACCACTGGGGTGGTTTTCAGCTTATTAAAAGGAATAACCTGGCCTGCTCTTGTGCTTTTGCCTTGGCTATATAAAAAGTAAGATGGGGAGGATAACATCAGTAGGTAACATGTATTCAAACCAATTTCCTATCATAGAACAGTGGATTAAAGTCACACAAAGGCAGCCTGCAACTGAACACTGGAAAAAGCTTCTAAGAATCGATAGGCAGTGGAAATGATTATTCAGAAATGTGCTGAGCAATTTTTCATTAGACAGAGACACAGAGAAGGCAGCCATCCATTTAGGATGCTTAAATTAAATCAAATCCCAATCGAACCTGGGATTAAACTCAATGGCCTAAATAGGTCATCAAAAAAAAATAATACAAAGAAGCAGGAAGAAGATTCAGAATACAATGAATTTCAGGTCACCAACTTTCAGAGAAGCACTCAACATTTCCACATGCTTCCTATTGTTTACCAAAATGCTGAGTTCAAAAGCCACCAGTCTGTTTCATCCGATTGCTTTAGCAACCTTGGATGAGCTAAGAAAAACCATTTGAAGCGCCACAACTTCCAGAGATGATAAGGCTGAACTTTTGACCTTTTGTGTAAGAGCCGAATTTCCACTTAAGAATTCCTTAGAAGCCTTCACACCAAAGGTGGGTTACAACCAGTTTGGACCGGTTCGGCCGAGTAAGTAGCAACTTAGCTGGCTGGTTCTATCGTTGGCGCCATAGCTGCCGCCATCTTGTTTTTTTCACTTTTGCGCATGCAAGTGTGAGTGTGCACACAAAGCACGTCCATCACATGGTCCAATCCTTCACTGCCACAAAGACAAGATTCCTCTCATCCACATCCACCCAGGTTCAGGGACAAAAGCGACCTTTACTTTCTGTTGTGGCCCGGCAGGAGCTGTTGGAGCTGCCGCCAGACTCCGACAGCGAGGGGTCTTATGAGTCAGCCCTGGAGGAGGTGGAGGACCCTGGACAGGGTGCCGACTCCAAGCAGGGTGAGGAGAGACTGGTTGGCCACCAGGTGGCGGCAGAGCCTTGGATCAGAGGGAGTGTTCAGGAAAACACTTGTGAGTTGTTTCAGGATGCACCCCGTCGAAGGGCTACTCGGCGGAAGGAACAACTGCGTAATTGTAGGAGATGATTGCGCTTAGCTGATGCTGATTAAGATCCTCTCCTGATTATAGAAGACACTGTTTGTGCCACGCCCTGTTTGCAGGAGTCAACGTTCATGATTCAGAGAAACCAACTTGGAGAAGTGGTTTGCTGTGAGAGTTTGTTTTTGCATTTGCTACCTAGGTTTGCAGAACTTGCTGCCAGAGTGCTTATCTCTGTTTATTTTGGGCTTGCAGCCAACGAGAGTCTGGACTGATTAAAAGTATTCTGATTCACGTTTGCTTGTGACTTTCGTTCCTGGACGGCGACGTGTCAGAACAACTTTCTGAGAAAGAATGTTATTATGGCTACACATCATCCAACTCCATATAATCCACCCCACTTCCTTATTTCCCGACAGTAGAAAGTGTGGCAGGCCTGAAATCCAAAAAGAAAAGATGGCTTGCAGATCTGACACCAGGAGCCTTTGTGGACAGTCACTTTCACAACAAGCTATTATACATTCAGCACATTTTTAACCATGCTTTATGGATTGTTACGAGCCGCTCAAGTCATTGTACGAGATAGATAGCCATCCAAATTGGTCAATTTGTAACTGTTTATGGAGGCTGTTTCTCTCCAGTTTGACTACTGAGTTCCCTGTTCGATATGAAGATACAAGGGGACCACAGCAAGCACGCTGATTGAATGCAGGAGGGGAACAAAGAAGGAAAAACCGTTACCCCCTCCTTTAAACATATTGATTATTTGGGGTTTCATAACAGTAGAAAACATAGCATCTTCCAAGGTCTGAAAGCAACCAGACACAACCAGTTTCCAATCTCATTAACTCCTTGATTATTTTTGTTTTCTCCTCTACAATGTTAGCTGAATTTCCCAGGGCTCAAATCAATATTGCAAGTACAATGGAGAGAATGTCCCCGCTGAACATCAAATTGAAAACCTCCCACTTATACATAATTGCATTCAATAAAGCACACGCTGTCGATTTGTCCTGCCTGACGGTTGGTGAAAAGATGAGAAAAAGGCTTTGCCATGGCGTATTGAAGGGAAAGGCTTAAGGACATATTTCAAAGAAGGAGTGAAGACCATCTCTCAGAACAGTGGATGGATTCTCGCCGCTCTGGCAAATGAATGAGTTGACAAGCAATAGCAACATGTGAAAAATTGGAAAGAGGAGGAAATCAGTACATAGTTTGTAGGGAATTCTTTCCTTCACTTTGCTAGGGTTCCAACTGAAAGGTAAGGAAGCCATTAAACTTTATTCTTGGTGCTTAAGAAAATATCAATGCTGTTTACTTGGAAAGAACATGGAAGAGATACGGTATTGTTTTCTTCTGCGTTGCCTTTCTAACTTTGCAATGTAGTCTATAATTCTGGGATTCTCTTGTGGTCTCCACCCAAATGCTTATTAAATCCATTCTCAATCAGCTTCCAAATCCAGATAGGGTTGGTTCAGCGCTCCTACTACCATCCATTTTCAAATTAAAATAGTGATTTTGCTGGCATTCTTAGCAGAAAACTAAGGTTTTGTTTCATGTGGTTGAAAATGTATAGTTGAAATACACTTTTAAGTGCGTTTTCCCAACATGATATCACATACTTGATCATAATTATGGAACTTTTTCAGGCCAAGGGCCACAAGGAGTCTTGTGTGGCGTGCTAAGGATGTCATACAAAGATAGGAGGAGAAAGGACAAAGACGGGATAAGGCACAATGGTAAACTCAATTGGATTTCATTAAAACAATCCGTATAGTTCCTATGATTGCAACTTTACTTTACTTTACTTTACTTTATTTTACTTTACTTTACTTTACTTTACTTTACTTTACTTTACTTTACTTTACTTTACTTTACTTTACTTTACTTTACTTTATTTATTTATTTATTTATTTATTTATTTATTTATTTATTTATTTATTTATTTATTTATTTATTTATTTATTTGTCTTGTGTGCCGCCCACTCCCGGAGGACTCCGGGCGGCTCACAAAAGACAAGGGAAAGGGGGGAACGAGACAAAGACAACATATTAAAAACAAAGCCAACATTCACAATTTCCGTGGAGGTAGATGCTTCTCAGCTCCCCCCAGCCTGCTGGAACAGCCAGGACTTGGTGGCTTTGCGGAAGGCCGGGAGGGTAGTAAGGATCCGGATCTCAACAGGGAGCTCGTTCCAGAGGGACACTCACGAGACAATTGTCTATTTTTTGATCTCTTGGTCCATCACCCTATTTAAAAACAGCTGGCCTATATCTTTGCACCATTCTGTTTAACTTGGTAACATGTGTCTTTCACACAAATAAATATAGCAAGCCATAAATTAATCCAGTGAGTCCAATGCCAAAGTTTTCTGCAAAGATTTCCTTCAACTGACCCCTGAAATGGGACCAAAACATTCTCTTGGCCATGCTATAGTTCTCCCTTCCCAGTGGAAGTCTTCTCCCTGGTTTTTTTTTTCCTTTTTGAGAAAGGAAAGCATGGGGAAAAAAGAAAAAGAAAAGGGAGGTACTGTCTTATTCAGAGCAGAATGTGTGTAGTTTGCTTGATGATTGCATGACACATTTTGTTGTTTTTGATAACGTTGGAGGAAAAAGAGAACGCGGAGGAGGACAAAGCAATTAGAAACTACTTGTTAGCGGACTTGTGCCCATCCGCCAGTAGGTGGAACCAGTAACGTTTAAAAAGACAAGGAGAATCCAGTAAGAATTTTGATTTGGGAGGGAAAAGATTCCATCCAGCTGATATCTTGGAACAAAACAAGTTATCTTGTTATTCAGATTAGTAGCAGTCCTGGAATCTTCGCTGGTTTTTTTTTTTTTTTTTTGGCTAGCCTTATAAAAACATGCAAGACAACTTTGATTAATACTCCCAGTTCTGGAGAAGATGACAAACCCTTAGTATGAGGATGTCATTGGGCAGGTGTCCCACCTAGTCTGTTGATTGAAAAGGAGGAGGTCAAAAAAAGGTTCGGGAAGTATAGAAAGGAGTTGAATTCTCCTGAGAAGGAAAAGGCTTGATGAGAGAGAGAGAGAGAGAGAGAGAGAGAGAGAGAGAGAGAGAGAGAGAGAGAGAGAGAGGAGGGAGGGAGGGAGGGAGGGAGGGAGGGAGGGAGAGGGAGAGGGAGGGAGGGAGAGAGAGAGAGGGAGGGAGGGAGAGGGAGGGAGGGAGGGAGAGGGAGAGGGAGAGGGAGAGGGAGAGGGAGAGGGAGAGGGAGAGGGAGAGGGAGAGGGAGAGGGAGAGGGAGAGGGAGGGAGGAGAGAGAGAGAGAGAGAGAGAGAGAGAGAGAGAGAGAGAGAGAGAGAGAGAGAGGGAATTTCCTTTTTAACTTTTGTAATATGTTTTTTTTTTTAATGTTGTATGCCACCCTGAGTCCTTTGGGAGAAGAGTGGCATATAAATCCAATAAACAAACACAACACAAACACACACACACACACAAACACACACAGAGAGATCTAATTTCCTTTTTAACTTTTGCAATATGTTTTTTTTAATGTTGTATGCCGCCCTGAGTCCTTTGGGAGAAGGGTGGCATATAAATCCAATAAAGAAACACACACACACACACACAGAGAGAGAGAGAGAGAGTGAGAGAGAGAGATCTAATTTCCTTTTTAACTTTTGTAATATGTTTTTTTTTAATGTTGTATGCCACCCTGAGTCCTTTGGGAGAAGGGTGGCATATAAATCCAATAAAGAAACACACACACACACACAGAGAGAGAGAGAGTGTGAGAGAGAGATCTAATTTCCTTTTTAACTTTTGTATTTATTTTTTTTAATGTTGTATGCCGCCCTGAGTCCTTTGGGAGAAGGGTGGCATATAAATCCAATAAAGAAACACACACACACAGAGAGAGAGAGAGAGAGAGAGAGAGAGAGAGTGAGAGAGAGATCTAATTTCCTTTTTAACTTTTGTATTATTATTTTTTAATGTTGTATGCCGCCCTGAGTCCTTTGGGAGAAGGGCGGCATATAAATCCAATAAACAAACAGACAGACAGACAGACAGACAGACAGACACACACACACACACACACACACACACACACAGAGAGACAGAGAGAGAGAGAGAGAGAGAGAGAGAGACAGAGAGACAGAGAGAGAGAGAAAATAAATAAGGTTCTGATGAGGGAAGGAAGGACCTATCAGCTATTAAAGGACCTACCAACTATTAATTTGGTGAAGTTTTTTAAAGAATTTGAATAGGAGGTTTGAAGTACTTTACGATCAGAGGAATTGGCTATATTCTGATGTGAAAAGCTGGTCGATTTTTTTTTATCACAGGAGTACAGTTTTTAAGCTACATGGAGATTCAGCATTGGCCATATACCGAAATGGAAAGTTACTTTAAGAATTTACATATCTTGCATGCCTCTTGGGGTTAATGGACTTGCTTAAATAGAAGCAAGCATGTATTGAGGAATGTAGGTGAAACGTTGTGAGGGTGATAGAGTCTGCAGGCTTGCCAACCTGTGGCCCGTGGACCAAATGCATCATGCTCAGGCCATGCCCATCCCGGCTCTGCAAAGGCGAAAAACGTCATGATATATCACGTGTGACACAAGCGAGTTTGAAACCCGTGAAATGTAGGAAGGGGGAGTGTTAAACTTTTCACATAATGACACGAGTTAAAATGTCCCTCACTGACCTAACAGAAAGACTATCAGACAATAAGCAAGCATTTAAGAGGATGGATATTATGTCTGTCCCTCTATATCTGTCTAAACACAAAGAGACACAATTTCCCCTGAGCTTTACAAAAAACCAAAAGAAATATGTACATAAGATGAGGCATAAAGAAACAGCTTACAATGCTTATTCTGACATTTCGCCTAAGAGTAAGTCTCTCATTTTTGCTGTTCAGAAGATAAAAAAAATCTTGGAGCAACAATGCAAAATATCCTCACCCCAATAAAGAACCAGGAAAAGAAAATCCACTCACTTGATCAATTACAGCCGATGGGAATCTCCAGAGTAGTTGATCTGTGCCTCTGGAGCAGCAGGTGAAAATGAAGGATGAGAAGATTTCTGACAAAAATCTTTTAAAAACTAGGGGCCATGATGTACTCATGAAGCTTTACAAGCTGGAATGGAAAGTTAAAACTAAGGAAGGATGCTCTGTCATGTGTCTGTTTACATTCAGGCTTCTGGGTCTTTATCTCTCCTACACTGTGTGATTATACACAGAGTTTCTTTCCCATGATTTATTACTTGGAGATACAAATAAATAATATTCTCACTAGGAGGGTAACCCTACCTCCTACACACACACTGTTTGTTTCCAAACTGTGGCAACTTTAATATAGGTGAACTTCGGAGTGGATATCATTAAAAAATTCTAGACTATTGAATGTAGAAGGTCATGATTTACTGTTGGGATGGCATGCTTTCTTATGGTCTAAGGGAACTAAAGCACATGGCTATTTTAGAAGACATTATATAAGGGAGGCTTTGTTATTAAACTGGGAAAAGGTTAAAAGATTACACTATTTAAAAATTCCAGTCTGGATATCAACAACTGAAGCATTTTCATATCCAATAATATATAAAAAGAAACAAACAGTTAGATATGTTGAAATATTGAATGCAGAGGGTGAACTCAAATCTATCCAAGAGTTGAAACAAGAAGGGATAGAAATGAACTGGTACTCATATGTACAGATCAGAGGTGGGTTCCTACCAGTTTGCACCTATTCGGTAGAACCGGTTCGTCAAATCTACCAAACCGGTTAGAAGAGGTTCCACCAGGGGACCCGGAAAGCAGGCCACACCTACAGAAGAGGTTCCAAAAAAATTTGAAACCCACCACTGGCAAGGATCTTGTAACTTGACAGCTTTAAGACTTGCATGCTTCAATGCCAGAGTTTCTGAATAGCTACTTGGACCGACCTAAGTACTAATTCATAATTTCATATCCGGTCAAATGGGCGGCAAGCCACTCCCATCTGATCACATGGGTGGCAAGCCACTCCCACAAAGGAGGCCACACCCACAGAGTAGGTTCCAACAATTTTTGAAACCCACCACTGGTACAGATACAATCTAGATATAATGAAGATAGAAAATCCAAAGGTTTTTACAATAAAATGACTGAGTTAGACAAAATTTTAACAGGTACTGATGAAAAAGTAATTAAAAATCTATATGGATATTTATTGGAGGTTAAATTACAAGAGGAACAAGTCAAAGAAACTATGCTAGCTTGGGGGAAAATTTTAGGTATGGGATTGATTTAGAGAAATGGCAGAAACTGTGGTCTCAAAATTATAAAATGACAATGTCTACTGCATATAGAGAAAATTTGTATAAGATGTTTTACAGGTGGCATCTACCCCCAACCAGAATTGCAAGAATGTCCAAGAATAAATCAGAAAAGTGTTGGAAATGTCATCGGATACCGGGCTCATATTACCACATGTGGTGGACTTGCATTGAAGCTAAAAGATACTGGACTAAAATCCACATGTGGTTGGAGAAAATGACACACAAACAAATAAACTTTAAACCAGAGGTCTTTTTATTGGGGATCATACCAGAAATTTATAACAAAGACTTAAAATATCTGATTGTAAATGTGCTTGCCTGTGGTCATTCTATTTCTCTGGACAAGGAAATACCTCTGAAATGACCAAAAAGTTCAAAGGTTGTCTAGTAGGAATCTACAATTCTCACCCAAATTTCTTCCTGGGCTTTCATTTAAATCATCTCCTCTTATTTCTCGCCTGGAGTCTGGATATTAAAATTCCTGCAGTTCGAAGACTCCATATTAGAGTTTGTCACAATTTTTCATTCCTTCGTATCTTGTTCCCTCTCTGCTTTGGTCTTTCACCAAATATGGGCTTCAGGGAGGTTTACAAGTTTTAACCATAAAAACACAAAATATCACAGGCAAGGCAGACTTCAAATTTATGAGATCTACTTGCTTTTTAAAATATCTTAACCGGAGGCCCACCAGTGGGAGACCCGAGCACAATAACGATGTATTGAAATTGATATAACAATTAAGTTGAGGCCTTTGAGCTATGGTTCTGGAGAAGACTCCTGCAAGTCTCTTGGACTGCAAGACGATCAAACTGGTCCGTCCTAGAGGAGATCAACCCTGACTGCTCTTGAGATGAAACTCAAATATTTTGGCCACCTAAGGCCTTTGAGCTATGGTTCTGGAGAAGACTCCTGCAAGTCTCTTGGACTGCAAGGCGATCAAACTGGTCAGTCCTAGAGGAGATCAAACCTGACTGCTCTTGAGAAGGCCAGATCCTGAAGATGAAACTCAAATATTTTGGCCACCTAAGGCCTTTGAGCTATGGTTCTGGAGAAGACTCCTGCAAGTCTCTTGGACTGCAAGACGATCAAACTGGTCCGTCCTAGAGGAGATCAACCCTGACTGCTCTTGAGAAGGCCAGATCCTGAAGATGAAACTCAAATATTTTGGCCACCTAAGGCCTTTGAGCTATGGTTCTGGAGAAGACTCCTGCAAGTCTCTTGGACTGCAAGGTGATCAAACTGGTCAGTCCTAGAGGAGATCAAACCTGACTGCTCTTGAGAAGGCCAGATCCTGAAGATGAAACTCAAATATTTTGGCCATCTAATGAGAAGGAAGGACTCCCTGGAGAAGAGCCTCATTCTGGAAACGATGGAGGGCAAAAGAAGAAGGGGACCACAGAGAATGAGGTGGCTGGATGGAGTCACCAAAGCAGTCGGCGTGAGCTTAAATGGACTCAGGGGGATGGTAGAGGTCAGGAAGGCCTGGGGGAAGGTTGTCCATGGGGTTGTGATGGGTCAGACATGACTTCACGACTAACAACAACAAATAATGGCCCTAATGGTGTTACTTAGTTAGGGTAATGAGATCTCTGCAAGAAAACAAGCAAGGTCAGAGAGCACCAGGAACCCCTCACAATGACTCCTTGACCCACAAATCTATGGAACACAACTGGGTCAGGCTCCAAATTACAAAGCTGTTTCCCAGCCTGATGATATTTCTCTAGGCAGATTCCTTGCAATGATATTTACTGCCTGGCATCTTTCTAAATATTTGCATTGGTGGTAACAGTTTGATAGTATATTGCCACTTTTCTCCTCACTTGTGCTTGTTATATATTCTCTTCCATGCCTTTTTCCTCTTCAAATAATTGCCTAGATTTTCAACCAGTGGAAACCAAAGGTTTGAATGCAGAGGTCAGGAAGAGGACAACAGATGTTATCTTAATAGTTCTCTCTTCTGCTCATGCTAGGAATGCAAACACGTTGTCAAAATAGGACAATTGTTCCCTATTCTCAAGAATCACACATTTGCATGGACATAAACTCCAAGCTGGCTCAACAAGGAAACCACAACTTGTTTGTACACATTATACTGCATAGCCAGGCCAGCTGAGTTAACTAGACCACAGGATAAAGGTGTTCTCCCCATAACTCTAAACCATATGATATGCAACACTGACCATTCTAATCGTGTATGCTCTTTCCAATGGTGGGTTTCAAAATTTTTTCGAACCTACTCTGTGGGTGTGGCCTCCTTTGTGGGAGTGGCTTGCTGGCCATGTGACCTGGTGGGAGTGGCTTGCTGGCCATGTGTTCTCTCTCTCTCTCTCTTTCTCTCTCTTTCTCTCTCTCTCTCTCTCCTTCCTTTTGTCTCTCTGTCCCCTTTTCCTTTTTTTCTTTCATCTCTCTCTCACTTTTTCTTTCTTTTTTCTTTTTTTCTTTCTTCCTTTCTTTGTCTTTCTCTTTCTCTCTGTCTGTCTGTCTGTCTGTCTGTCTGTCTGTCTGTCTGTCTGTCTGTCTGCATCAGTGGTGGGTTTCAAAATTTTTTGGAACCTCTTCTGTAGGTGTGGCCTGCTTTCCGGGTCCACTGGTGGAACCTCTTCTAACCGGTTCAGTAGATTTGACGAACCGGTTCTACCAAACTAGTGCGAACTGGTAGGAACCCACCTCTGGCTCTTTCTAAAGTAAAGAAAGCTAGTGAATGTGTTGCCTCTAGCAACAAGAAGGCCACAACTTTTTCAACACCCTTGATCTAGACATATTTCCAGGAACTAAGATGTACTTCATGCTGACCAATTCCACCAACTGATCAACTTTAAAAAAAAAATCTTCTGCAATGCATACAAAGGATGATCTGAAAGGCTCTTCTCACCAATTCCACCTGCCTGGGGAATTCTGGGAATTGAAGTCCACGCATCTTAAAGTTGCCAAGTTGAGAAGTACTCATCTAGACAAAAGTAACACAAAAGTTGCATTAACAGAGGGATACAATCAAGATCAAGCGAGGTACTAATACCATCTATAAAGTCCACACCTAGAATACTGCATCCACTTTTAGTCGACACACTAAAAGAAAAGATGTTGAGACTCTAGAAAGAGTGCAGAGAAGAGCAACCAAGAGGATTAGGGGACTGGAGGCTAAAACATACAATGAACGCTTGCAGGAACTGGGCATGGCTAGTCTAGTGAAGAGAAGGACCAGGGGAGACGTGATACCAGTATTCCAATATTTGAGGGATTGCCACAGAGAGGAAGGGGTCAAGTTATTTTCCAAAGCACCTGAAGGCCAGATAAGGAATAATGGATGGAAACTGACCAAGGAGAGATTCAATCTAGAAATAAGAAAAAACTTTCTGACAGTGAGAACAATCAACCAATAGAACAGCTTGACTTCGGAAGTTGTGGGAGCTTCATCACTTGAGACTTTCAAGAAGAGATTGGACTGTCGGAAATGGTGTACAGTCTCCTGCTTGGGTGGGAGGTTGGACTAGATGACCTATAAGGTCCCTTCCAACTCTGCTAATCTGTTAAAAAAGCATGGCTTTTATGTTTAGGAACAATGGCATCAAAGGTGCTAGTTGCTTTTTAGACTAGTCTCTCTCTCAACCTAAGCATACTCACACAGTTGTTCCAAGGATAAAGGCAGAGTGTGGAAAACTATACAGAGTAGGAAAAGGGTGAGGAAAAAAAGCACAATAAAAAAATAAATTTCTAGCCATACAAGCTATCATTTCGCCCATTTGGATGGTAGCAGTGATGGTGGAGAAGAACCTCTATCACAGCAAGAGTGTAGCTCGGTGTGAAATAATTTTTGAGGTGCTCTTGTGCTTTCTGAGCTTGTTTTCTTGAAATCATTTCATTAACCAAACTAGATAACATCATCAGGGCTAGGAGGGAGTGGGGTTTGCGCTCTGTTTATATTATTCTGTATTGACGTGCACGGTTTTGGTGGGGGTGATCTTGAAAGCTCTTTGGATAGGCTGATTATTGTTTTCCTGTTTGAAAGTAACTTAATTGGGATATTGTTTACTTATTTATTGTTGCTCTGTTGTTAATCGGAGTTAATCTATGCTCATCTGGGGGCTGATTGCTGGTAAGGAGGTATTTTGGTCTTTTTCTTCCTATTTTGGCTTATGGATTGCCTCTTTTGCATTGTTGTTGTTAGTCGCAACGTCGTGTCTTACCCATCACGATCCCATGGACAATGTTCCTCCAGGCCTTCCTGTCCTCTACCATCCTCTGGAGTCCATTTAAGCTCACGCCGACTGCTTCGGTGACTCCATCCAACCACCTCATTCTCTTGTCATCCCCTTCTTCTTTTGCCCTCCATCGTTCCCAGCATGAGGTTCTTCTCCAGGGAGTCCTTCCTTCTCATTAGGTGACCAAAGTATTTGAGTTTCCTCTTTAGGATCTGACCTTCTAAAGAGCAGTCAAGTTTGATCTCCTCTAGGAAGGAGGCACAAAGGGAATAAAATTAATGGGTTTGGAAATAGACAGAACAAAGCAAACTGTTTAAATTTGTGTAATGGTGAGAAGCTGAGTTTAATGTATACGAACAATGTAAACTGCTCATTATGGGACTAAGAAACTCCAGATAGTTTATGTTTAACATTAGTAATAACTTAAACTGTTTAAAATTTGGGTAACAGTAAGAAGCTGAGCTCAATGTTGAGATATTTTAGACTGTGATTGTTAAAATGCTATACCGTGTACGGGCTCTGGGAAGTCGGGGGGAGGGAAGGGAGGTGGGGTTCTGGGGGGAGGGGGGAGGGGGGAAATACAATATGTGTTAAATTCTAAAGTACATTATTCCACTTGTATACTGTGGCTTTTTAATGTTAGTGTTAAAACAGAACAAACCGAATATATTGGAAGGTAATAGGAGGAGCTGAGTGAAAGAAGAAGGAGGGTAGAGAGGGTGAGAGAGAGGAGGAGGAGAAGGAAGGGAGGGAAAGAGAGGGAGTGATAGGGTTAGGGTTAGATAGAGGGGGAGGGGAAGTAGGTGTAGAGGGGTATGTGAGAAGGAAGAATGAAAGTTGGAGGGGGTTGAAAGAGGGTGTATGGTGGGCCAAGGAGGTATATTGGGTTTGTATTGTAGAGGGCACTTTCTATATAAGTGAGGGCTGTGTTTATTATTCAATGTTATATGCCCCGGTTATGCACAGTAAACATGTGATTGTATAGAATGGAATGGAAATTAAAAAAAATTTTTTTAAAAAAGTTTGATCTCCTCTAGGACTGACCGGTTGGATCACCTTGCAGTCTCTTTTCCATAAATCCTCTTTTATGTCTGTATGTCTCTTGATGGCTAATTTTCAGAGTGCCAAGCTTCTAGAAATGTAGCATTTTGTTTGGCTTTAGCTCGGTTTGGGATGGCCACAGTTTCCTATAGTTGAAACTAAGGTTAAATCTGTCCCATATATTGTGAAATTAAAGAGTTTTCATCCTGCATCCTGACTGCTAGTTGGTGTTCATGGATATGTTTTGGCAGTCTTCTGCCCATGTGTGGTGCATAGTGGCTGTTGTAGTCATTACACTGTATGCTGTAGATGTCCCTTGTTTTATCCCTCTGGGGCTGCTGGGTCTTTTAGTTTATTTAGGATGTTTTGACGGGCTTAATAGCTGCGCTTTTTTTTTTTGCTCATGATTAATTCCTTGTTTTTATATGGCAGTACAGATCTTTTCCCCGTCTGTATTTTTTCCCCCTGTTCCTTCTGCAAATAAGTAATAAGATACTGATGAGGAAATACAGCTAAATAAATAGAGATAAACATAAAGATAAAGGTTCCCCTTGCCCATATGAGCTAGGCGTTCCCAACTCTAGTGGGCGGTGCTCATCTCTGTTTCAAAGTCGAAGAGCCAGCGCTGTCTGAAGACAAAGTCATGCGCATGTGCGAACCACGAATGGCTGCTATCCCTTCCCCGCTCCGACTAGGTGGACGGAAAAACATAGGAAACATCACCGAGCCTAGTCAGAACAGATGCGAGAGGGAATTTTAAAGGTAGAGGGTGATTCGGGGGTCATGAATGGGTGGCTGTCGGAGGGTTGCGGCTCTCCGAACGGCCCCCGGGCTGTACAATCGCCCCTGGTAGTCCTCCGACTCTCCAATGATAGAGGAAATGGCGGCATGCTGATGGCGCTCCTCCCTGGCGGTTCTCAATGCGCCCAGCGTCTTTTGACTTTGCTGCAAAGCTCTCGACCGGGAGAAGCCCCGAATTCAGATTTTTGGTGGACAGTGGTGCCGGAGAGGGGGTGGCTGAAATTGGGTGGCACTGAGGAGGCTTGGCGGCTGGCTGCGTTCGTTTTGCCCGCTGCCGCTGCCGCGGCGTTCCTCCCAGAGCCCCCCCCCCATCGCCTTATCAGCTCGCGACGATCTGGATACATCCCAGCCTTTTCCTGGCCTTCTCCAAGTTTTCGGGTTTGTTATTTACAACTGAGAGGAGCCTGAAGGAGCCCCTGGACTTCTTACAAGCTTACCTTTTATGGTCTGAATTGAACTGGGAGTTAAAGTGGGAACTGTCGTGTCAGAGAGAGGGTAGCTGCCCTGGATACCAACAGAGGGGACTGTCTAGCAGGCCCTGGCGCCGCTATTACGCCCCCCCAGGTACCTACCCCTCCCTTATATCATTCTAACGACTATGGAGATTACTCCCTTTATTTTGTCATCTTTACCATCTGACTCTCCCCTGGTGCTCTCTTGCTGGACACCTGGTATTCCCCTATTGAGGTACTCCATCACCTGGCCGCCTCCAACTGTGGACTTTGGACCTTTCGGCCTGTTGGTACAGCTGCTTTTGACATCTACTTTGATTACTATTATTTTCCATCATTGTCTTGGGGGCTCTATCCGGAACACAACTTATAGAAAAAGCCACCTGTTTGCTCCCAACTATCTTGGACTTTTCTGGCCTTTAAGAGGAGGACCCAACTTATCCCCCCGAAAACCCCGCCCGGGTTATAGCTGGACTTCAGCCATCTTGAACTCTAAGAACTATTTAGCCTTGGCAGGCTTCGCACCTTAACTTTTAATTCTTAGCGCAACTTTTTTTCTATTCTTTTTCTTCTCTTGTCTTCTTTCTTCCTTTGTTTGGGATATGTCTGGAAGATGCGTATGATTGTGTGAATGTGCCCACTTTTATTGCCCTATTTTGCTGTATTCTGTGTTTTTAACTATCACGTGGGGATTGATTGAGTGAACGAATGTGTGTGTCTGATTCGGAGGGCCTGGCATGGAATGCGGGAGCTATAGGTGTGGTTGGGGGGACCACGGACACGGGAGTGGGTCGGAGCATTACGGTCGTAACGGGGAGGGGCAGATATGGCGGGGACTTTAGGGCTGGCCATTACCGGGGAAGGAGGGCTCGCTACGTTATAGAGATCCCTCCTTCCGGCCCTATGAGTTCCACTCTGAGACCAGATGGCGCGAGTAATAAGGACCCTGGTCTCCGGCTGTTGTCGCTAAACGCCAGGTCTGTAGTCCACAAAGCTCCCCTTGTCCAGGACTTAATTTTAGACGAGGGGGCAGACCTGGCGTGTATTACTGAAACCTGGCTGGGCCCGGAGGGAGGAGTCCCCCTCGTAGAGATGTGCCCAGAAGGATTTCAGGTGCTTCATCAGCCGAGAGCTCAGAGAAGGGGTGGGGGTGTGGCTATTGTTATTCGGGAGTCTTTAGTTCCTCGTAGGATCCCTGCTCTGGAGCTTGTCGGGTGTGAGTCCCTGCTGGTGAAGTTGGACCTCAAGGGTCAAGTGGGCCTGCTGTTAACGTACCTGCCTCCCAACTGCGTTGCAGCAGCCCTCCCCTCGCTCCTCGAGTCGGTAGCCGAGCTGGCAGTTGAGTTCCCCAGGCTTATGGTCCTGGGGGACTTCAATTTGCCTACGCTCGGTGAACACTCTGATGGGGCGCGGGAGTTCATGGCTTCCATGACAGCCATGGGCTTGACCCAGGTAATTCGGGGCCCAACCCACTCAGCGGGTCACACGCTCGACCTCGTATTCCTCTCGGAGCAGTGGACTTGTGATCTTGGTCTGAGGGGTAATGAGATCATACCCCTGTCGTGGTCAGACCACTGCCTACTGAGGCTTGACTTCTGGAGACCAAACCCCCACTGTAGGGAGGAGGAACCGACCAAGTGGTTCCGCCCCAGGCGACTTATGGACCCCTTGAGGTTCCAGACGGAGCTTGGGGTTATTCCTGATACTCTCGCCCACAATCCGGTAGAGACTCTGGTTGCTGCCTGACACTCGGCAGCATCGGAGTCCCTGGACGGGATTGCGCCACTACGGCCACTCCGAGGTGGTGGATCCCGGAGGCCTCCTTGGTTTACCGAGGAGCTCCGGGAGAGGAAACGCCAAAGGAGATGCCTAGAGCACCTGTGGAGGTCCGATAAATCCGAATCGAACCGAGCACTTTTAACAACTTGCACCAAGGAATACATCAGGGCACTTAGGGCAACAAAAAGAGCATATATTGCCTCCTTGGTTGCGTCCACCGAGTCCCGTCCAGCCGCCCTGTTTAGGATAACCCGTTCCCTCTTAAATAAGAGGGATATGGGGGACCCCTTGCAGGGTAGGGCTGAAGACTATGCCCAGTTCTTGGCGGACAAAGTTGCTCGGTTTCGGTCGGATTTGGACTCCACCTTTGCAGATCCAGCAAAGGCACGAGTGGCCGACCTGGTAGACCATCGCTGGGTTGAGTTTCAGGATGTTACCCCCGGGGACGTGGACAAGGCCATGAGAGCTGTGAGTGCCTCCACCTGTGTACTGGACCCGTGTTCCTCCTGGCTGGTTGCTAACAGCAGGGAGGTGACACGGGGCTGGATCCAAGCAGTTATTACCGCCTCGCTTCGCGAGGGGCACTTCCCCGCCGCACTTAAAACGGCGGTGGTGAGACCCCTCCTGAAGAAACCATCTTTGGATCCAGCCATACTTAACAACTACCGTCCAGTCTCCAACCTCCCCTTTATTGGGAAGGTTGTTGAGAAGGTGGTGGCCTACCAGCTTCAGCGGTCCTTGGAGGAAGCCGATTACCTGGACCCCTTCCAGTCCGGCTTCAGACCTGGTTACAGCACAGAAACCGCTTTGGTCGCATTGACCGATGATCTCTGGAGAGCCAGGGATGGAGGCCACGCCTCCATCTTGGTTCTTCTTGACCTCTTGGCGGCTTTTGATATCATCGACCATGGTATCCTTCTGCGACGACTGCGGGAGGTGGGGGTGGGAGGCACTGTTTTGCGGTGGTTCTCCTCCTACCTCTCGGACAGGTCGCAGTCGGTGTTGGTTGGGGGACAGAGATCGACCACGAGGCCCCTAACATATGGGGTGCTGCAGGGGTCGGTCCTGTCCCCCATACTATTTAACATCTACATGAAACCGCTGGGCGAGATCATTCGGAGGCACGGGATAAGATACCATCAATATGCGGACGATACGCAGCTGTATCTGTCCGCCCCGTGCCAACTCAATGAAGCGGTGGACGTGATGAGCCAGGGTCTTGAGGCCGTTAGGGACTGGATGCGGGCTAACAAGCTTGTATTCAACCCGGAAAAGACCGAGTGGCTGTTGTGTTTCCCTCCCAATAATTCGGTTAGTGTTCCACCGCTCAGGCTGGGGGGCCAAATTTTACACCCCTCAGACAGGGTTCGCAACTTGGGAGTCCTCCTGGACCCACAGCTGACCTTTGATTACCACCTGTCGGCTGTGACCAGGGGGGCATTTGCCCAGGTTCGCCTGGTGCGCCAGTTGCGACCCTACCTGAATCGGGAGGCACTCACAACAGTCACTCGCGCCCTCGTGACCTCTAGGCTGGAATACTGCAACGTGCTCTACATGGGGCTGCCCTTGAAGAGCATCCGGCGACTTCAGCTAGTCCAGAATGCGGCCGCGCGAGTGATTGTGGGTGCACCTCGGTTCACCCACATAACACCTATCCTCCGCGAGCTGCGCTGGCTACCTGTTGATCTCCGTGTGCGCTTCAAGGTGCTTCTTACCACCTATAAAGCCCTTCATGGTAGTGGATCTGGGTACTTGAGAGACCGCCTCCTGCCAATTACCTCCTCGAGACCGATTAGATCTCATAGATTAGGCCTCCTCCGAGTGCCATCTGCCAGCCAGTGCCGGCTGGCCACTACGTGGAGGAGAGCCTTTTCAGTAGCAGCTCCGACCCTCTGGAACGATCTCCCCGTGGAGATTCGTACCCTCACCACCCTTCAGACCTTCCGCGCAGCCCTCAAGAGCTGGCTATCCCGCCAGGCCTGGGGGTAAAGATTTGATTCGCCCCCACCTGAATGCTGAATGAATGTTGTTTATTTTTTAATTATGTGTTATGTTATATGTTACTGTTTGTACCCCCTCCCTATAAGTTGTTAGCCGCCCTGAGTCCCCTCAGGGAAAAGGGCGGCCTATAAATAAACTTATTCCTATTCCTATTCCTATCTCTATGGTCATGTGGCCAGCATGACTAAATGGCGAAGGCTCATGGAACACTGTTATCTTCCCACCAAAGTGGTCCCTATTTTTCTACTTGCATTCTTACATGTTTTCGAACTGCTAGGTTGGCAGAAACTGGGACAAGTAACTGGAGTTCACTCCATTTTGCACCGCTAGGGATTCGAACCACCGAAGTGCAGTTCCTTTCTGATTGACAAGATCAGCATCTTAGCCACAGAGCCACTCTTTCTGAAAATATAGATTGCTGCAATTGAAAAAGTATTAGCAAAAAAGGTATTAGCAGTCTCTACATTAGTTGAAATGCCTCCTATCCTCCTGTTGTCCTAATTAAAACTTTCCTTTCCTTTTAAATCTGTTAAAACCACTAAAAACTAAAATAATCTTTGGGAGAGCACAATCACACCCTTTTTACATGGTTTCCCACCAGTCAGATAAAGCAGAAATAAGAAATGCCTTCCATTGGGGCATGGGGAGGGGGGGGACAGAAATTGAACATGCAAGATTTTCCTTTGAAATGATTTGGGAGTCCCTTCCTCAGGGTACTGGAGGCTAAAACATTTCAAGAACGGTTGCTGGAACTGGAGAAATTTCCACCCACAACTTCCTGTTTGTCTGAAATGGAATATTGATGCATTTTTTTAATCATTGGTGTCTCAATACCTCTGTTTTTATTGGGCACAATGTTCATGGCAACATAACTGATAGTTCCAATGAAGTAACTAGGATATTTTAAAGCCCAGCTGATCAGAAATTCAGCCAGAGGAAAACATGAAAGATTTGTTTTCTGACCCAATCGAAGGATATGGCATTTACTATAAATGAATGTGGGCTCATTATCTTTCAGATACATTGCACAAACACATGTCTCCCAGCCAATTAATGTGATAATAGATTTTCATAACCAAGACAAGGCAATATACAGCCCACTCTTTTTCCTGCAGATTCAATACAGAACGTATTTTATTGCGAGGTTTCAATACGTTAACAAACAAAACTTTGATATCATATGTTTGTGATGATGGCTTGTTGTTTTAAAGCCCAGACACATTTATAGAGGTTTCTTTATCCTGCCTGACTTATTATTTGATTAATGGTTTATTTGACACAAGTAGACTATGATATCCACCTGTTGTCAGTGACATTTATGGACTCGACATATTTCCGGAGCTTGGTGAATGAAAACAGAGATAATATTTTTATTGTGGGTTATTTGTCCATATTTTATAGGCTGCTTCTTCCAGTTAGAAATAGTGATTAAAGAAATAGTCTATTGCATTTAAATTACATTTGGGTAATATATTAGCTTCAAGGTTGTTAGGGGAAACTTCACATTGCTAAGTCTTTATAGTTTTTAGCTATAACTTTAACACTGTTTTCTAGGGACGTACTTAAAACAATGTGGCTTGAATATCCATAGTTATAATCAGTGGTGGGATTCAAATTTTTTTTACTACCAGTTCTGTGGGCGTGGCTTGGTGGGCGTGGCAGGGGAAGGACACTGCAAAATCTCCACTCCCTCCCCACTCCAGGGGAAGGTTATTGCAAAATCCCCATTCCCTCCTGATCAGCTGGGACGCTGGAGGTAGAGAATAGATGGTGGTGGTGCCTGTCAGAGGTGGTATTTATCAGCTCTTCGAACTATTCAAAATTTCCGCTACCAGTTCTCCAGAACTGGTCAAAACCTGCTGAATACCACCTCTGGTTATAATGTAATGGCTCATGTTTGTATCGTAGTCTAAATCTCCTTTTGTCAATGTTGCAGTGTACTCCCAATTTTCTCTCTGTGGACTAAATCGAGGAAGA
The DNA here is from genome assembly GCF_051295495.1 of Thamnophis sirtalis. Taxonomy (NCBI): domain Eukaryota; kingdom Metazoa; phylum Chordata; class Lepidosauria; order Squamata; family Natricidae; genus Thamnophis; species Thamnophis sirtalis. The sequence goes on along the minus strand of NW_028261393.1, from coordinate 9,570,676 downwards.
GAGAGGGAGGGAGGAAAATCCACCTTCACTATCATTTTATAACTTGCCCAGAGTTTAACAAGCAATTTTCCTGAGTATGCAGAATGTGTATAAAAATTCTTCTTTCCCTACATTGGCCTCTTCCTCCTTCCATACAAAAGCGGGCATGTATCTAAGATACCATTAAACACAATGACCACAAAGAGATGAGTTTTTTTAAAAAAAAAATATGTAACCTTCCAAAATATATTATTTTGAATCGTTTGGGATGCCTTTCCTGGGCACCTGCTGAATGGTGAAAAAGCAGGACTGAAGCCAGAAGATACCTCTTCAGCCTTGGTATCTTTCTTCCCTCATCCCATCAAAAACATCTTTACCTTCAAAACATTTTGCCCTTACGAATCAATCACATTAACTAGAGGCTAAGTCTGTCAGGAGGGAAGTGGTGGCTCAGTGGCTAAGACGCTGAGCTTGTCGATCAGAAAGGTCGACAGTTCAGCGGTTCGAATCCCTAGCACCGCGTAACGGAGTGAGTTCCCGTGACTTGTCCCAGCTTCTGCCAACCTAGCAGTTCGAAAGCACGTAAAAATGCAAGTAGAAAAATAGGAGCCACTTTTGATGGGAAGGTAACAGTGTTCTGTGCGTCTTTCGCATTTAGTCATGCCGGCCACATGACCATGGAGATGTCTTTGGACAGCGCTGGCTCTTTGGCTTTGAAATGGAGATGAGTCTTTGCAAGCATGCAAAGAAGCCCAGGTTTATTAAGGTTAGCCTATGTCCTCTATCCACCCATAAAATCTGAGTAAATCCATCCACAATAAAGCCTCATCTGGGAGTAGGAACAAATGACAAGAGTAAATCCTTAGACCATAATGTACTTTTGGGGCATGGAGAGGGGGGGACGACAGAAATTGATCATGCAAGATTTTCCTTTGAAATGATTTGGGAGCCCCTTCCTCAGGGTACTGGAGGCTAAAACATTTCAAGAATACCAATAGCAATAGCAGTTAGACTTATATACCGCTTCATAGGGCTTTCAGCCCTCTCTAAGCGGTTTACAGAGTCAGCATATTGCCCCCAACAATCCGGGTCCTCATTTTATCCACCTCGGAAGGATGGAAGGCTGAGTCAACTCTGAGCTGGTGAGATTTGAACTGCCGAACTGCTGAACTAGCAGTCAGCTAAAGTAGCCTGCAGTACTGCACTCTAACCACTGCACCACCTCGGCTCTCTTTAGTATGGTTGCTGGAACTGGGTATGTCTAGAGTATGAGGTTGGACTACAACACCTCCAAGGTCCTTTCCAAATCTGTTATTCTGCTCTGTTGTTCCCACAGGGGAATGATGGTCCAGCTTCTTCTTCCTAAAGCCACTCTGATTTAAGCTTCAGGTTGCTATTCAACAGCTCTTGCATCTATCAGATATCGCTGTTTGAAAAACTACAGAATAGTATTTTTTTTTAAAAAAAATATAGAAAGTTGGTTAAACATCACTATGAAAGCAACGACAGAAATGAAATACATGAAAACATAGATTGCTGAAATGGAAAAAAGTATCGGTTAAAATAAAAAGATATTGGCAGTCTCTACATTAGTTGAAATGCCTCCTATCTTCCTGTTCTCCTAATTAAATCTTTCCTTTGCTAAGCTAAGCTGAACAACATGGGAAATCCAAAGAGAATCTGAGAAAGATTACTTTTGGAACAGTTTCTGGAGAATGAGTGGGTTCTGTGTTTACATGTTTAATGTTGCTCTGCTATCACTAAGGGACTATCTTTGGATTCAAATACACACAGCGATAAACATTTTAAAGATCAACATTCAACCAAAACAAATATTTTTTCCTTCTTGGATTAATAGCCAGACCATTAGAAAAGAGTTACAAAATGTTGTGTTTGTGTAAGGTAATTGCTGTGAGATTATAGCAGGAGCAAAAACAGAAAGACTCTGAAAAATCGACAAGTAATAGCCAGACAGAGGAATGGCTGGTGAAGAGGACAGAATAAGCAGAGGCGGCAAAAATGACTTGATTGGAAAAAGGACAGTACAGATAGTTCTCAACTTACAACAATTCATTTAGTGACCGTTGAAAGTTACAACCTGACCTGATTGGTTGTCAGACTCCCATGGGGCCATGCCGAGGTAATTTTGTAGGTTGTCTGTGTCCCAGGCTTGGTTGACTCGTGCTGGGTGATGATGTAATGAAAGGGCTTTGGGATTCCTATTATGGCTCTGCCTGAAGGAGGTAGATCTTTGTTATGTGGAATAGACTGGCCCAATGGCCCATTGACAAAGGTGTAGGGGGGAGTTTCTGTCTCTCTTTTAGGGGAAATATTCTGCCCTTTTAATATTTCCTAAAATATCTCATTTTCCTAGGAGAAGGTGGGTGCTAATTTCCTACACCAGGAAGACCACTGCAGAGAGGAATATGCAACGAAAAGACAAAATATTCATGCATCCCACCATCTATCTAGAAGAATTCACCCTTCAAACTTTCAAACTTTAATGGGATTTGTATGCCGCCCACTCCCTAGGGACTCTGGGTGGCTCACAACAAATAAAAACATTTAAAACATTTAAAATTACAGAATTAAAATCAATACAACATCCATTTCATCAAATGGGGCTGGAATAATCAACAGCCCCAGGCCTGCTGGAACAGCCAGATCTTGGTTGCTTTACGGAAGGCCGGGAGAGTGGTGAGGGTCCGGATCTCGGCAGGTAGCTCGTTTCACAAGGCCGGTGCAGCTAGAGAGAAGGCCCTCCCTCAGTGAGCCGCCAACCGGCATTGTCCGATCGACGGCACCCGGAGGAGGCCCAACCTGTGTGATCTTATTGGTCGTTGGGAGGTAAATGGCAGGAGGCTGTCTCTCAGGTAGCCAGGTCCAATACCATGTAGGGCTTTAAAAGTAACGACTAGCACCTTGAAGTGGGTCCGGAGACCAATAGGAAGCCAGTGCAGCTCGTGGAGGATAGGTGTAACGTGGGTGTACCTCGGTACACCCATTATCGCTCGCGTGGCTGCATTCTGGACCAACTGTGGTCTCCAGACACTCTTCAGGGGCAGCCCCATGTAGAGCGCGTTACAGTAATCCAGTAATTACAGTAAACCTTCTTCCTTTGAAAGGAACTTGAAAGCATGTTTTGAAAGCAACATCCTTTTCTTAAATGAAAGAATAATAATGATTGCTGAAACTTGTTTCTCTGTTAGCTGTCTCATTCTCTACTGTAAGCCCACCTAGCTGGCTGTGTCTGCTACTTATTTCACAGAGCATGGTTTTACTCTCCAGTAAAATATCAAATTACAGCCATCTTCAATATCTTAGAGAAGTTATTAGGAATTTCCATTTCCAAGTGACAGCCTAGCAACCTCACTCAGTGATGAAGATGGCCTTTTGTAGCCAAATTAGAATCACCGGGAAGCCTGCAGAAGATTCATTGCTTTATGCAACTACCTGAATAGTCATAAATCCTTTCTCCAATTGGACTTTCCATGCAAACAGCAGCTTCTTTGTCAACATTTGTGCTTCTTTTTTTAAAACCTCTGGCCTCTCTTCCAATTAAAGGAATTCCCGCCATGCAACCAATTCATCCATCCGTTCAACTTCCTTGGAACTTGTTGCAACAAACGTAATCAAGTCCGTTATAAACAAAAACTTATCAGTTGTGCTTTCCATGTCATTTCATGCTTCGTTAGCTTTGCCCTGGTTTTTATTTTCAGTCACTTTTGTATTTTTGTGTGTTTGTTTTGTTTTGGCAGCCTGAACCCAGCCTCTCTTTGGTTACGCTGCCTGCAATTTGGCAGTTCGAATCTCACTAGGGTCAAGGTTGATTCAGCCTTCCATTCTTCCGAGGTGGGTAAAATGAGGACCCAGATTGTTGGGGACAATAGTCTGACTCTGTAAACCACTTAGAGAGGGCTGCAAAAGCACCATGAAGCTGTATATAAGTCTAAGGGCTATTGCAGTCTAATTCTGCCCACTGCTAGGAGTTCGATCCTGACTGGCTCAAGGTTGACTCATCCTTCCGTCCTTCCGAGGTGGGTAAAATGAGGACCCAGATTGTTGGGGGCAATTGTCTGACTCTGTAAACCACTTAGAGAGGGCTGCAAAAGCACCGTGAAGCTGTATATAAGTCTAAGGGCTATTGCTGTCTAACTCTGCCCAATGCTAGGAGTTCGATCTTGACCGGCTCAAGGTCGACTCATCCTTCTGTCCTTCCGAGGTGGGTAAAATGAGGACCCAGATTGTTGGGGGCAATATTCTGTAAACCACTTAGAGAGGGCTGCAAAAGCACTGTGAAACTGTATATAAGTCTAAGGGCTATTGCAGTCTAACTCTGCCCACTGCTAGGAGTTCGATCCTGACCGGCTCAAGGTTGACTTATCCTTCCATCCTTCTGAGGTGGATAAAATGAGGAGCCAGCTTGTTGGGTGCAATAGGCTGACTCTGTACACCGATTAGAGAGGGCTGTAAAGTACAGTGAAGCGGTATATAAGTCTAAATGCTATTGCTACTGCTAATGTGATACTTAAGCTAAGTTGTGTGAACAGAGCCATTCTGTCCTAGCTGCTTGAGGACTTACCTTCTCCGCATGTTTGTGAGCAAATTAATGATACTTCTGACATACACAAGAGGAGTGTGTAATAAAGAAACCAATTTGCATGATTATCTTGATTTGATTGCCCGTAATGTATCAAGGATCAACTTCAGGAAGCAGTCAATCATGTATATATTGGTTCTGAGGAGCATCAGAGAAAAGCCCAGAAATTGATGTATGGTTTCCTGACTAAGCAGGGAGTTGGGCTAGAAGACCTCGAAGGTCCCTTTCAACTCTGTTATTCTATTCTATCCTAAATGTAAGAACATTCATATGAGATGTGATATTTTTCAGAAGCCCTGCCTCCCCCCCCCCCCCAAATTTGTTGAACCTCAGCAATCTCTAGCCATTACTGGGCCAACAAGCATTCTAGCAAGGAGTATTACAGGAATTAATGCAATACACAAAACCAGGGCACTAGAATCAAGCAAATTGATTATTGGAATGTTTCGCTCTTTAGGATAAACAAAAATGAGAGCCAGCCATTATTTAACTTGATGGATTCAGTGACATACACCTATCCATTTAGGGGTTAGGGGTTTTTTTGGGGGGGGGGGAGAAGAATGGGGCTGGAGAATTCTGGGAGTTGAAGTCTACAAGTCTTAAAGTTGCCAAAGTTGGGGATCCCTATTGTAGGTCATCTAGTCCAACACCCCCGCCTAAGCAGGAGACCTTACCCCTTTTTGACAGATGTCAATCACAAAAATTAAAAAAAAACATTCAAAGGTGCCAGATTATTGTTAATTTTAATCGAATTTCTTTTAAAAATATTATTGTTAATGTAAATTGGGTTTATTTTGGGGGCTGTTCTATTTTTTTTTAACTTTTGTAATATGTGGTTGTTTTTTTTAATGAGTCCTTGGGAGAAGGGCGGCATATAATCCAATAAACCAAACCTTTAAAAGCCACCGGCGGTGTTGAATTACTCTGGGTCGTGACTGTGAGTGGCTTCTGCTCAATGGCACAGCAGGTGGAAATTCAACAATGATCCTTTTTTGTTCCCGAGGCTGTATAGGGAGAAAGTCTCAAGCGCTTAAATCAGAGCTGTCCAAATTTGGGAACTTTTAAGACTTGTGGACTTCAACTCCCAGCATTCTCCAGCCAGAATTCTGGGAGTTGAAGTCCACAAGTCTTAAAGTTCCCAAGTTTGGATACTCCTGGCTTAAATCATACCGTGTTCCGCGTTTTTGCCCTCTCCTTAACCCGAAAGCCTGCTCGCGGCTCCCCGACACGCTCTCTTTCCATCCCATGCCAATCCAAGGCATACCTACGCCTTGTTTGCTAACTCGCGGGGAATTCCCGCTTGCCTTCCAGGTAGGCGCTTGGTGCTTGAGAAGCCGTAGCCTTAACCTTAACTCTTACCCCGAGTCCACCCAGAAGAAGATTACTTCTGGGTAAACAGAAACCTGTTGCTGGAAGGCAGGAAGGGCAGCGCGGAGCACCTGGGCGAAGTGCAATGAAGCAAAACGGAGGAAAGCCCCTTTTTACCCCTAAACTTATCTATCTAGGCAAGTCAGACTGTCTCCCTCCGAGCCCCGCCCCCTCCTTTCCTAGCCCCTCCCTAAGACTGCGAAGGGACCGCGACTCCTGCATCCTTCCAAGCGGGCGCCTCCATCGATCCCGGCGCTGTCCGTCCGGAGGGGGGATTAAAATGAGATTTCAGGGCGCCTCGAGCCGCCAAAGGACCCCAGGCAAGGAAAAACGGTGATTTTCCCCGAAGACCCGGGGCGAAGACCCGTTGTGACTTCTCCTCCCATCACTTCCAGAGGTAAGCGCCCTAGCTAGAGGATGCTTTGTCGACACGTGTTAGAAGGCTCAGACGTACCGGGCTGGGGAAGAAGGCTGGGAACCTAGGACCCAGCTCTCGAAAACAAACCACGATTGAGATTGAGATTGGGCTGCCTTGTTTATGGATTCATTATTCGGAGGCTGTCTCGATTTAGGAGGCTTTCAACCAGTGGTTCCCACAGGGGGGCAATTTGAACCTTGTTTAAACCAAGTTTATGGCCTTTTGGTCTTCCTCTGCGTGAGTAGAGTTTACTTTTTGAGTAAAGTAAGAATTATATGTCGGGGGGGCGGGGCGGGGGGGGGTTGGGCATCAGGATTTTAGAGATGCTTAGGTGGGGCATAGCCCCCCCCCAAAAAAAGGTTGAACCAATCTACCAGCGAGAGGCATTGGATTTGTTGATGTGTATATCCATTCACTGCTTTTAAATAATCTTGCAAGAATTTCGGGGTTGGTTACAAGGCAAAGAAATCATCCTTACAACAGCCCTGCCAGGTAGGATGAGGCTGAGGCAAAGAGAAGGAAAGAGAAGAAGCGAGAAGAGGTTAAAGAGAGAAGGATACCAAGTGTTGGAGATTAGAGGAGAGATTTGAAGTGACAGTTCTCAGCTGTGCAAACTGGATCCCTATTGAAGAGATCCCTGTTGGGATTCACAATGAGTTTTGGAAGATGTTTGAGTCTGGACTGGATCACTCTAAAATATTGCCCCATATTGCCATCAACATTTTGTGTTGAAAATGTTCCTCCTTATTAAGTAGTGTCATCAGACCACTGATCTGGGATATTTCTGATATAATCTTCCCATTGTGGCTTTCCCTTTTTGTCAGATTCCACGTGACACCCACAAACCCCACTGCTTTTTTGCAAATTCCCCCAAATAGTGTTGGGCACAAGTTGGAAAAAATATATGTAAACGGCATTGTAGGCAGATGCTAACCAGATATCTTTGCTGCCAGTATGGATTCACATAGGCATCCATTCTGATGTGTATCAACAGTGACAATCTCTGCCCCCCCCCCCCCCGGCACCACTGTAATGCAACTCACACTATCTCCCCATATTCTTCAACCTGGAGGGCAGGGAATGTCTTCTGAATGCACATAATGGACATGCCCTGAAGAAGGAACTTGTAGGTAAATATTAAACGGTGAAGTTTGCTTTCATAATTCTTGGGTGGAACTAACTTACTGTAGAAGGAGCTGCCTATCTTTGGAATTTATGCTGTTGACCTTGTCAAACACCAATGAAAGACTTCAGATTCATATGAATCATTTCTTGAATTCATTTGTTTTGTTCCTACCTAATACTAAGACACAGCAATGGCTGTTTATCATTTTTCACATTCTATATCCAGGAACTTCTTCCAATTTAGCAGTTCAAAAGCATGTAAAAATGCAAGTCATCTAGTCCAACCCCCCCCCCCCCATCCAAGCAGAAGACCCTACACCATTTCTGACAGATGGCAGTCCAGTCTCTTCTTATAAGCTCCCAGCGATGAAGCTCCCACAACTTCAGTTCCATTGGTTGATGGTTCTCACTGTCAGAAAATTTCTCCTTATTTCTGGGTTGGATCTCTCCTTGTTCAGTTTCCATCCATTGTTCCACATCTGGCCTTTGGGTGCTTTGGAAAGACTAACAGTCTTACGGTTGCATAAATGTCAGGGATTGCTGCCACTTTATTTGATGCATGGGGCACAATCCTAAAAGAGCAACTTTATATATAAACAATAGTTGGGGGGAAAGCGGTGGGGGGGGGAGGGAAAAAGAATTTCCAAGTGTGGCCATTAGGAACTAAGGAATCTTACACAGGCATTTATAAACCAAGCAGCTGGAATATTATATCAAATGCAAATGTAAACAAATGAACGCATTTGCAGTATACATTTAACCTGGCCCTTTATTATCCCAGATTCTTGGTTTGTCTAATGAAGACTAAAGTCAGCTTGTAGTTTAGTTCATTTCCTACTGGCTATACCCGTGTTCTTTTCTTGGCACCATATAATGAATTATAAACAGACCGAAGAGGGCAAAATACGCTAAGCCACAAAGGTTTATATGAACTAACTTACATCGTTTGCTTGCGCAAGCACAGCCACTAGAAACTGAACAGACTTTAGCCATGAAGTTAAATCTCTTAATGAATTTTAATTTCACTAATGTCCTGGATAATAGGGATGCAGTAGCTCAGTGGCTAAGATGCTCAGCTTGTCGATGAGAAAGGTCAACAGTTCAGTGGTTTGAATTCCTAGCGCCATGTAATGGAGTGAGCTCCCGTTACTTGTCCCAGCTTCTGCCAACCTAGCAGTTCGAAAGCACGTAAAAAATGCAAGTAGAAAAATAGGAACCACCTTTGGTGGGAAGGTAACAGCGTTCCATGTGCCTTTGGCGTTTAGTCATGCCAGCCACATGACCACGGAGACATCTTTGGACAGCGCTGGCTCTTCTGGGCTTTATCAGTATTGTAAGCTTGTTCTACACATTGGGCAATCACGCAAGTCTTTTAAAACCCAACAACTTTTTAGGATTCTACTGTGTTTAGTTTAGCTGATTCAGTCACTTTAAATCCTGAAATATACTTGGTGTGAAAGTCACCCAATTCCATGTCCAGTTTGGGACAATTGTCTTCAGTAGCATTGTCTTAAACAAACTCCCTTGAGCATATTGCTAATTCTTAGCTTAATCCGGTAAATTCCCACTGACATCTTTCCCAGAAAATAAATTTTGAGTGAATTGAGTTCTTCTTTTTAAATTAATGTTCTGGGATGGGGAAGGAACCCATTGGATTTTCCCATCAGTCAACTAAAATAGGAAATAATTCATTTTAGTTTCTCCTCCTTCTATCTTGCTTTCATCAAATGCATCATAATGGTCCTTTTCCCTAATAGAATTATACCCATTGTCTTTGCATAATTTTGAAGAGGAAGTATAAGTGGGAAAAAAGAGATATGTTCCAAAGTCATTAGTTTCAATGATTTCCAGTATAGTGTAGGGACTGGGGAGAAAAAAACAGCAGGCAATTAAAAAAAATTATATGGCTTGGTGAGCATCCAACAATATGAATTAGTTCTGAGAAATATTACTATTGAGAGTGAAATGCCATGGGAAGTAGGATAGAATTGCTTTCATTTGGACCATCATTCTTCTAGGAAAAGTCTTCCCCCAACTCCCATGCTTCCTTAGGATGATGGGTCTTGTAGTCCAATGCAGTTGGAAGAATCCAGGTTGAGGAGAAATGTGAGAAAAGAGGCATTTTGGCTCATTCTTCAATCTATATCAGGGGTGTTAAACTCTATTTCATTGAGGGATGTATCAGGGATGTATTTCACCTCAGGTGTGTGTGTGTGCCAGAGGTGGGTTCCTACCAGTTCGCACCTATTTGGTAGAACCGGTTCATCAAATCTACCGAACCGGTTAGAAGAGGTTCCACCAGTGGAACCGGAAAGCAGGCCACACCTACAGAAGAGGTTCCAAAATTTTTTGAAACCCACCATTGGTGCTTGGATATGATTATTCTACACCATCATGCTCATATTTATAAAACTCAGTGCCTCTGTGAAAGGTAAGGATGACTACTGCGTTTGTGGTGCAATCAGAACATTGAGTGTGTTGAAGTTGTTTTAATGCAAACCAAAGATTCCTTTAAAAAAACAAGTTTACATCCTATTCTTATGCATGCCAGTGCTGTGTGTGAGGTAATTTAAGGTGGTTCTGACAAGTGTTGTCGGCATCTTCATATCCGGTCACATGGGCGGCAAGTCACTCCCATCTGGTCACATGGGCAGCAAGCCACTCCCACAAAGGAGGCCACACCCACAGAGTAGGTTTGAACAATTTTTGAAACCCACCACTGGTGTGGGCGTGGCCAAGGTGGGCATGGCCAGCTCAACGTCACTCGTGTTGGGAGTCCTTGTGGTGGCCCAAGCGCTCTGCCAGCGGAAACAGGTTCCCAAGCTCCATTTTTGCCTGTGACACCTCCTGCAACCCTCTGCCAGTGAAAATGGAGCTTAAGAGGGACACCCGTGGCCCTCGCAAGCTCCATTTTTGATGGCAGGAGCACCACAGGCTGGTCTTTTGCTGTTTCCAGGGTGGCCCCATGGGCCGGATCTAAGCAACCTGCGGGCCTTGAGTTTGACACCCCTGAACTATGTAGAGAAGCTTGGTGAGTTGGCAAGTAAACACTATGGATGTTTTGAAGTTAACCTTGAACTACAAGCCAAAGAAACACACTTTAACCAGGGGTGAAATCCAGCAGGTTCTGACAGGTTCTGGAGAACTGGTAGCAGAAATTTTGAGTAGATCGGAGAACCGGCAAACGCCACCTCTGACTGGCCCCAGAGTGGGGAGGGAATGGAGATTTTGCAGTATCCTTCCCTCACCATACCCACCAAGCCACGCCCACAGAACTGGTAGTAAAAAAAAATGAATTTCACCACTGACTTTAACCTATTGCAATATACAAACCCCGTGAAGTGTAGTCAGTTTATGATTCAGCCTATTACGCAGAACCAGGGAAGAGGTGCATTTGGTAATCAAATGAAGAAGGTTATAAAATACAGGAAAGACGACAGAAATGTCTTTGTCTGTCATTCCTTCTCCTTTTAATCAAGAGGGAAGCAAAGAACCTCGGAATCTCCAGAAGATCTAAAGAAAAGGGGGAGCAGAGCTTGGCTGTAGATTGCAGGTGATCCCATAGGTGAGTTGATCTTAGCGGGTCTTCCCCTTCTTGCCACTTCCATTCTTTACATACCCTCCACATTTGTCGGCGCGAAGCCCACTTGACGGGAGCCTCCATCACGAGATGGAGAGATGCTCCATCATCTCATTGTTGCACGCTGAGAAGATGATGCCCAAGAGGTGACTATAAAGAGGACCCACCAAAGCCAGGTTCTTGTAGCTGAGTTGAGGAAGGAAACTATCAGGGGTAATCCATTGGGAAACTGGATCAAAAGACATGAAAGAAAATGAAGTTTGTGCAACATGCTTCACCTCATAGTTTGTTGCGCTATCAACTCTGCTTGGTTAAGGAGGAGTAGGTTTGAGGAGTTTACCAGTCAGTCCCATCCAGGCCATTGTGGTTCTTACATGCTGGTTTAAGACCATAATCCAACTCAACATCTCATGCAAACTCAGGCGCTTGGCATTTGGTTCAGTGCCTTTTGTAAACTCAGAAAATGGATGTACTTGGCATCCAGGTTACAACTATCCATCTTGTCTTGCCCCGGGTGGTAACGTTCATAGACCTGGCTGGTTGGCTTCTCAGAGAAGGAGCATGCAACCAGAACACAATTAGGCCTCTAAATAGGCCATTAATTTCTCTCACACATAGTTAGCATATAATTCCAGTCATTTTCCAAGAATTAGAAAATAACCAGTGAAGGAATGTTCTCGGTGTCAAGGCATGCAAATTCTTTCCTTTATGGAGGTTCCATCTTCTGAAATTGCAACTAAATGTCACGTTATTATTTTTAATACATCTGTAAAAAATGTTGTTTCTTCTTCTTCTTCTTCTTCTTCTTCTTCTTCTTCTTCTTCTCCTCCTCCTCCTCCTCCTCCTCCTCCTCCTCCTCCTCCTCCTCCTCCTCCTCCCCCCCCTATAGAACGGGTGTCAAACTCGATTTCATTGAGGGCCACATCAATTACTGTATTATTTTTAATACATCTGTAAAAAATTCTTCTTCTTCTTCTTCTTCTTCTTCTTCTTCTTCTTCTTCTTCTTCTTCTTCTTCTTCTTCTTCTTCTTCTCCTCCTCCTCCTCCTCCTCCTCCTCCTCCTCCTCCTCCTCCTCCCCCCTATAGAACGGGTGTCACACTCGATTTCATTGAGGGCCACATCAATTATTGTATTATGTTTAATACATCTGTAAAAATGTTTCTTCTTCTTCTTCTTCTTCTTCTTCTTCTTCTTCTTCTTCTTCTTTCTTCTTCTTCTTCTTCTTCTCCTCCTCCTCCTCCTCCTCCTCCTCCTCCTCCTCCTCCCCCCTATAGAACGGGTGTCACACTCGATTTCATTGAGGGCCACATCAATTATTGTATTATGTTTAATACATCTGTAAAAAATGTTTCTTCTTCTTCTTCTTCTTCTTCTTCTTCTTCTTCTTCTTCTCCTCCTCCTCCTCCTCCTCCTCCTCCTCCTCCTCCTCCTCCTCCTCCTCCCTATAGAACGGGTGTCAAACTCGATTTCATTGCGGGCCACATCAGGGTTGTGTTTGTGTACTTGTGCAGGGGGTGCCTGTGGTGGCCCAAGAGCTTTGCCAGCGAAAATGGGCTCCCAAGCTCTGTTTCCGGCTGCAACGGCGTCCTCTAACCCTCTGCCAGAAAAAATGGAGCTCAGGAGGGCCGCACGCATTTTCTCTGGCAGAAGTACCGTGGGAATGGAACTCGCTCCATTCCCGCAGTACTTCTGCCAGGGAAAATGCAGAAGCACCGCCGGCTGGTCCTAAGACAGCCCTGTGGGCCAGACCTAATCACTCCTTGGGCCAGATCCAGCCCAGAGACCTTGAGTTTGACACCCCTGATATAGAGCATAGGTGGAATTTGCATAAATGGTGCTCCACTATATTATAAGGGGAATACTTTCATCCCCTGAATAACCTTGTGTCAGGATTCACGCTCTCGATTTATTCTACGAAAGTCTAGTTTATTTCTTGGAATAAAATATGCTTATTTCCAAATTGGAATATTTAGTCACGCTCAACTTACCTTTTACAAAGCCTTAGTTGGTACAATCCAGGCCAGACTACTTTACCATAGGCGAGATGTTTCGTTGGGGACACTCTCCACGCAGTAAGGAGGAATAGGCTGTACATATTACTGAAAGGCAATTTTTTAAAAAAAATTAATATAACCACTCCCTGGCGTCTTAACGAGATACAGTTTTGATAAAATTCTGATATGAAAAGCTGCCATGCCAGGAAAGCCCATTTAGAGACTAATCATTTCCCACTCTAGATCTTTGCTTCAGAAAGTTGAGACGATATTCAGTTGTACTTCTGGAGCCAAATGTCCTTATCCTGATTGCAGATGATGGAGAGGTAGTCCAATCTGCCTTGAAGAGCATCAGGCTGAATTACTGCATCCATCCCAGGATGTGCTGTGCCGTCTCTGAAGTGAATCAGTTCCAACACGCACCAGCACCCTCCAGAAATACATTAGTCACTTTATCAGAGAACAATGCAATAGAATTAGATCCAAAGCAATTTCCTTTCCTGAGCTATTGAGAACAGAGGTCAACTGCTATTGCTAGCAACAGTTTGCCATTTGCTTAGTCTAATGACATTATTGTCATCAGTTGGATGCGTGGCCTTCTGTAATCTATCTCGGAAGGATCATAATAAGTGTTGTGGCCCGCTAGCAGCTAGTGGAGCTGGCAGCAGATTCGAACAGTGAGGAGTCTGGGGAGGAACATGGGCCAGTCCTGGAGTCTGGGGAAGGCTCTGATGAAGGCTCTGTGTCAGAGGCAGAGAGGGGGGCAGGGCCATATGCCAGTTATCAGCTGACTTCAGAGTCAGACATCAGTGAGGCAGATGAACAGCTGGAGCCTGTTCCCAGTGTGCGCATGTGCAGAGTTGCCAGACGAAGGGAACAGCGAAATCGACTTAGCAATAGCAGTTAGTCTTATATATCGCTTCATAGGGCTTTCAGCCCTCTCTAAGCAGTTTACAGAGTCAGCATATCGCCCCCAACAACAATCCGGGTCCTCATTTTACCCACCTCAGAAGGATGGAAGGCTGAGTCAACCCTGAGCAGGTGAGATTTGAACAGCCAAACTGCAGAACTGCAGTCAGCTGAAGTAGCCTGCAGTGCTGCATTTAACCACTGCACCACCTCGCCTCGACTTGAGAGTAAGGCCACAGGTGGATGATGAATGGCCCCTCCCAGAGGAAATAAAAGAGGAGTGAAAGGGGAGAGGAGTTTGCATTAGACACTTAGTTTGCTTAATTGGTTCGTGACTCCTTACCAAGTTTTGCAGATATCAGCCTGTCAGCTCTCCAAGGCAGATAAGGTCTGTGACTGTAAATCTTCCCTTGAAAGACTTTGCTGGATGTGAATGAGCAGAATTCACAGTCAATTAGTAAAAGGGGCTTTTGTTGGGACCAGGAGTTTGCTCCATGCTCTTGGGAAGCCTACGTCAGAAGATAAGCTCTGAGGCTGGTGTCCAAGGAAATGATGTGTCCAGATAGCAAATATTATTGTATAACCAGGCACCTACATGGCGGCCACCAAGTTTTTCTGATCTCAGACATCACGCTCCAGACAGCTACAATATCACATGCAAAGAAAGGAAAGGTAGGAAACAGTTTACCATTTTATAACAGGATGATGTCACATCTGTGCTCCGATGTCTAATTTTTGCTTTCTATTTCTGATAATTAGGAGCTTGAGTTGCTGAAGCTTCTCTTCTGGTGTAGTGTGTTAATTAATTGCTACCTTTCTGTTCAGTGCAGTCCTAAATATTCTGTCTTCATTCTTCATCTCAGTTGTTTAATCATAATAATAATAGCCTTTACTGGCATTGTACATCACGCATACAATGAAATTGGTAGTCAATTAAAATGTTATCCAAATGGAGAATGCTTATGTCAAGGTTCCGAGTAATAAGTCCATAGCAAACAGAACTCCAAGGCAAGCAGCTCCTCAAAGAATGGGTTTATTGGACATATCATATTGGCACAGACTGGTAAAAAACGACTCTAAAGGTTCCCGCTGTTCTCACCTAATTAAAAGTAAAAGTTTTCCCCCTTTTCCAAATAATCAGTCACATGGTCCAATCAAGCTGCTGCCTGGTTGCTTAGAAATTTCACTCCTCCTCTTTTCAGCCACCTGTGGGATTGTCCTTGGTTCTCAGGGGAAACTATTTTGTTTTGGCTACAAAATCCCAGCTATCTCTATTCCTTCCCCCCCCCCTCCCTATCCATCAGCACTATGGTGGCAACACCGAAGCCTCCAAGATGGCCTCACTTAGAGGCCATCTTTAGAATTGACGGTCCTTCTCTGCTTGATGGGGTTCCCTGCAAAGTTACAGGAGGAAATGTGACATCTAGCTCAGTGACTAATTTACAGATTATCAGAGTTGGAAGAGACCTTGGTCATCTAGTCCAAGCCCCTGCTCAAACAGGAGACCCTACACTATTTCTGACAAATGGGGGTCCAGTCTCTTCTTGAAAGTCTCAAGTGATGAACCTCCCACAACTTCCAAAGGCAACTTCTGTTCCATTGGTTGATGGTTCTCGCTGTCAGAAAGTTCCTCCTTATTTCCAGGTTGAATCTTTCCTTTGTCAGTTTCCATCTATTATTCCTTGTCTGGCCTTGATGTGCTTTGGAAAATAGCTTGACCCCCTTCCTCCTCTCTGTGGCATCCCTCAAATATTGGAACCCTGCTATCATTTCTCTCCTGGTCCTTCTCTTCACTAGCCTAGCCACAGCTAGACTAGCTGGTATAGGGCAATGCCTTGTGTGCCCTCAGATATGGCTCAATGTGCCACCTGGGCCACAGGTTTGCCATCATGGTTCGAGGGTGTTAGCTATTTAGAAATCTGATAGACTCATTCTCCTGGATGGCTTACCTGTTTCATTAATGGACACTCATGAGAAGTTCAGTTGAAGTAGGGCAATGATTTTCATTAATCCATCTGGTGATTTGAATAACGAGAGATGCTGATTCAGAAGAAGGATAAGAGAGAATCAGCAGGGGGAATAACTGGTTATGGCAGGCACGAAACATTCCCCTAACATTCTTTCAAGAGATTCCATCCCGCAAGTCTCAGATCCTGCTTTGTGTTCTTTCTAAACTTTACAGATGAACATCAGAACACTTCTCAATTAGGACAAGCTGAATATATTAATAGATTGTAGAAATACACCGAAGGGAGGAGTAGAGGGATAGAAGAAAGAGGGGTAGAGAGGGTGGGAGAGAGGACTGGAGGGAGGGGGAGAAGGAAGGGAGGGAGTGTATCGGGAGAGAGGAGTGGTAGAGGGGGAGGGGAAGTAGGGTAGAGGGGAATGATGGAGGGAAGATGGAAAGTTGGAGGGGGGCGAAAGAAAGGGTGTATGGAGGGTCGAAGAGGTACATTGGGTTTCTATTTTGGGGGGTACTGCTGAGAAGAGGAATGGCTGTGTTTATTGTTTAATGTTATATGGCCCCGGTTGTGCACAGTATATATGTGACTGTATGAAAATGAAAATGGAAAATAAAAACACATTTACATCCCAAATTTTTTTTTTAAAAGAACACTTCTCAAATTGTACAGGTAGTCCTCAACTTACAACAGTTCATTTAGAGACCGTTGGATGCTACAACAACACTGAAAAAAGGTGACTTATCACCGTTTTTCACACTCAAGAAATAAAGGTGTAATAGTTTGTATTAACTGTGGGTGATGAATTCAGTTTAATTTCAATAGCATCCAGTTTTCTTCTGTTCCGATGGATGACCCCCTTCCTTGAGCAGAGCATTTTGTGCTATTGGGTGAGGATGCTATTTAAAAGTCAAATGCCAGTGCTGCTAATCAAATATTTGCATTTTGGTAATTTGTTTCTTTGCTACTATCCTGCCCTGGAAGAAAAGGAACATGATATGTAGAAACGCATTCTATAAAAACATAAAATGGTAATTGGGGCAGCAACTACGTGGCAGTTCTAAACAGGCTCCCTTAGAATATTCTATTCTATTCTATTCAATACATTTACTTAAGTTTGGCACATATACTTTGCAACTTTCAAGGTTGCAATGCACTTTTAACAACTTTAGCCTTCCACCCTACATGGCTTGGGACCTGGATATATGCGGGACCTCCTCCTGCCACATATCTCCCAACGACCCATAAGATCTCACAGGCTGGGCCTCCTTCAGGTACCGTCGACCTGGAAATGCCGGTTGGCGACTACTCGGGGGAGATCTTTCTCTGTAGCTGCCCCGGCCCTGTGGAATGATCTACCCGCAGAGATCCGGACCCTTCCCACTCTCCCGGCCTTCCGGAAAGCCATTAAAACCTGACTGTTCTGGCAGGCCTGGGGCTGTTCACCCCAAATACGGTCCAGCCTCATTTAGAATGGAGTGCATGGTGTGTTTTTTAAATCTATCTTTTCTTCCTTCTATTTTATTTTATTTTATTTTATTTTATTTTATTTTATTTTTATTCTGTACTGTAAGCCAGTGTTTTTCAACCACTGTGCCGCGGCACACTAGTGTGCCGTGACATAGTGTAAGGTGTGCTGTGGGAAAATTACTTTATATATAGTCAATATAGGCACAGAGTTAAATTTTTTTAACATTTTCTAATGGTGGTGTGCCTCGTGATTTTTTTCATGAAAAAAGTGTGCCTTTGCACAAAAAAGGTTGAAAAACACTGCGTGTAAGCCACCCGGAGGGATTGGGCGGCATATAAATGTTATTAAACTTTAAACTTTATTTATGACGGAAGGGAATAGATTAATTTATGACTTGACAAATATAAATTTATTCCAGATCAAAAGGCAGTGCTTCTCAAAAAAATATATATATATATGACCTGTCTGAGAAAAAGTCCATGAATTTTTGAATTCCCAGATATGGTCCAAAACCCTTATTGCAAATTGCAATTTCCCCCCTTCTGTCTGCTCCCATTATATACGGTGGCTTGGAGAGAATTGAGCTGTTGTTGGCAAAGCTAATCATTAGTGACAGGTTCCAAAACAACACACATCCCATTAGCTGCATTTGATAACATGTGATAATCCCTATTAGGCGATACTGCTCTTTGCTAGGCAGTTATTAAGAGAGTCTGCCTGATATCCTGTATCAATAGATAAACTATTGCTTTCTTGGACTAGTAACCTAGGTGCAACTCTTCTGGCCCTCATCCAAGCCCTAGAAGTGACATTTGAGGGAATTTTACAGGGCAGTAGAAATGAGGCATAGGATTTTAATAAGCTCCTGATATTTAAAGGAGCTAATTAAAAAAACAACAAGAAAGATTAACAGAAGCAAGGGTAGTGGCGTTGGAAAATAAAGAAGAAGAAAATCAATGGCATACATTTCCAGTACAATCTGTGATCAAAATACCCTGTCTTCTTATGACTGAATTTGGATATAAAAGCCGTGGTGGTTCAGTATAGCAGGTTAACTCTTGCCACTGCCAGGAGTTTGATCCAGACCAGTTCAAGGTAGATTCAGCCTTCCATCCTTCCGAGGTGGGTAAAATGAAGACCCAGATTGTCGGTGGCAACATGCTAACTCTGTAAATCGCTTAGAGAGCGCTATGAAGTACTGCAAAGTGGTATATAAGTTTAAGTGCCGTTGCTATAAAAATGATTTATATCATTTACTATATTTATTAAATTTATCTTTAGCTGCCCATCTCACTATCCAAAGCGAACCCGGGCAGCTTTTTACCCTCCTAAAAGCTACGTGAACATAGCATCCTAACCACTGCATGGTGGCGCAGTGGTTAGAATGCAGTACTGCAGGCTACTTCTGCTGACTGCCGGCTGCCTCCAATTTGCCAGTTTTGAATCTCATCGTGCTCAAGGTTGGCTCAGCCTTCCATCCTTCCAAGGTGGGTAAAATGAGGACCCAGATTGTTGGGGGCAATAGGCTGACTCTGTAAACCGCTTAGAGAGGGCTATAAAAGCACCATGTAGCGGTATAAAAAGTCTGTGTGCTATTGCTGTTAGATGAAAATATATATTCATCTGGGGAATCAGTCTTACTACAACTTACGTTTGAGTAGTTATGGAGAGTTGTACGAATGTGTGACATGCTCTGAAAAAGAAGCAGGATCACGCTTTCTCTAGCCTGATTTTTCCATGGGATTGTGTGCCTGGTGCCAAAATAAACACCTGGTTTATTGCTATCACAAGCAGAGCTTGTGGAATCCTTGGAAGGAGCCTTGTTTTAGGTTGCCTCTAAAACAATCTAAAGAGAAGAAAACCGACAGAAATGAGATGTCTAGTTTGGGAGAGGCGGACTCTTAGGTGTAGTTCTTTTCCACTCATTAGAAGCAGCAATTACAAACTTCCTCCCAGTTATCGCAATGCAAATAGATAAGGACAGGGAGAAATAACACAAGCAAATCAGCAGGACACGGAGCTTTTATTCCCAAAGCAAACAATTGGGAGATGAACAGTTTTCTGTGCTCCAAAAGGCTTCCTGCCAAGTAATATTCTGTTATGGCAAATCGTTCTTTGTTCCCTTGGCTTGGTGTCAAGGTCCTCCTTCGTGTCTTAAGGAATATGAGATTAAGCCGCGGTGGCACAGTGGTCAAAGTGCAGTACCGTAGGCTACTTCCGCTGCCTGCCAGCTGCCTGAAATTTGTCAGTTCAAATCTCACCGGCTCAAGGTGGACTCAGCCTTCCATCCTTCCGAGGTGGGTAAAATGAGGACCCAGATTGTTGGGGGGCAAGAAGCTGACTCTGTAAACCCCTTAGAAAGGACTGTAAAAGCACTGTGAAGTGGTACATAAATCTAAGTGCTATTGCTGTCCCCCTCCTCCTCCTCCTCTCCCTGTTTTGCCTCCTTTTAATCTTATAAATAGGTCTTGTGGTGCAGTGGTGAGAATGCAGCATTGCAGGCTAAACTCTGCCCACTGCCAAGAGTTCGATCCTCACAAGCTCAAGGTTGACTCAGCCTTCCATCCGTTCCAAGGTGGGTAAAGTGAGAACCTAGATTGTTGGGGGCAATAGGCTGACTCTTAAACCACTTAGAGAGGGCTGTAAAGCACTATGAAGTGGTATATAAGTCTAAGTGCTATTGCTATCAAGCAGCTTCCCTGCCCATTTTTTCCCCTTGCCTGGTGCATTTTCTCTCCAGTGTCATCAAATACTTGACCAGAACTGCAGGCATAGATTAGTAATATGAGTCACTCTGATTCAACAGGCCTACTAGGTGAGGACTTTAGTCCTCTGTAGAAGCTGGTCCTATGTGTCTGAGCATCACATCTTAGCTGGAAAGCAATAGCATTAGCAGTTAGACTTATATACCGCTTCATAGGGCTTTCAGCCCTCTCTAAGCGGTTTACAGAGTCAGCATATCGCCCCCACAGTCTGGGTCCTCATTTCACCCACCTCGGAAGGATGGAAGGCTGAATCAACCTTGAGCCAGTGAGATTAGAACCACTGAACTGCAGATAACAGTCAGCTGAAGTGGCCTGCAGTACTGCACCCTAACTACTGCGCCACCTCGGCTCCTAAGCCAAGCTACTGCCAATGTGATGGACTCAAATCCCTGCTCTGTAGGAAGACCTATTGGTATATTTGGCTAATGACTATTTCTTTACCTGCTTCATAGGCCAAGATCTCTCCAATCTTTCCTGGTGGAATATCTAGTGAGGTCCAAATTGAACCCAAACATTTTTTTGTCTCTGACACTTCCTCTTATGCCTTGAACAAAAGCCAGTTTGGCTGTTGGTTGAACCTTTCCCCTGGCTGGAGGTGGGACATTGTTCTTCACTTCACTTCGATAGCTTAGAACAATGATGGCAAATCTTTGTGTGAAAAATTCAGAAAGTACCTAACTTGACTCTGTTGGAGTGTTACCTTCCAATGTCATATTGACCCCAACAATTTGGGTCCTCATTCTACCCACTTCAGAAGGATGGAAGGCTGAGTCAACCTTGAGGCTGGTGAGACTCGAACTGCCAAATTGCAGGCAGACGGCAGGCAACAGAAGTAGCCTCCAGTCCTGCACTTTAACCCCTGCGCCACCACAGAATATAATTTTCATCCAGGGTATAAGGCAAAATGAGCTGGGTGGGTTTATGCCGACATGGTGATGAGAGAATCAGCAGCTAATTTGCTTTGTCCAGACACAGGGATCTTTCACCTCGTGCTTTGTAAACAATAATCATCTTGTCAAATTTTTCTGGAGGCTTTGCCAAAGTTGAAAAGACGGATGAAGATAATAAAATCTCTAAATGGAGCTTATTACCATGCCTGTGGACAAAGGGAGAACAAACAGTGAAGAACAGGGTGCAATAATATACATTCTCAGTATCTCTTTGCAGATGTCCTTTCTATTTTTTAGCAAGTCTGAGACATCCCATTTCTCCCTTTTAAATCTTGGTCATCTTGGGCTGGTCATTCTACCTCTACCTTTGTGAAAATAGGGAAGGGGGATTTATTTATCCTATGGCTCGTTTACATCACCTTTTGATTAAAAAAAACCACAAGTGATAAAAATACAAAATATGTAATACGAAACCTAAAATATTATAAAAGTATGTCTAGATTACAGATATATTTTTTTGCTTCATTTGTCACAGCCAGGAAACCAGCAAAGTCTCAATAATAGCAGAAGGGAGGGTTATGCATGATATCTTGATTTATCTATAATAACAGCAGGATATAAACCTAATCGGGAGGCGGTGGCTCAGTGGCTACGATGCTGAGCCTGTCGATCAGAAAGGTCGGCAGTTCGGCAGTTTGAATCCCTAACGCCACGTTGTCAAACTATTCTCCAAAACACCTGGAGACAAGACAAAAAGCAATGGGTGGAAACTAATCAAGGAGAGAAGCAATTTAGGACTAAGGAGAAATTTCCTGACAGGTAGAACAATTAATCAACGGAACAACTTGTCTCCAGAAGTTGTGAATGCCCCAACACTGGAAGTCTTTAAGAAGATGTTGGATATCCATTTGTCTGAAGTGGTGTCATGTTTCCTGCCTAAGCAGGGGGTTGGACTAGAAGACCTTCAGGGTCCCTTCCAAATAGTTATTCTACTTGGAGGAAGTAATCTACAAAATGAAAAGAAAAAAAGGGAGAAAAATAAGGGACAAATCCATCTACCTTTTATCATTTAATTTTCCCCCTCCATTTGAAAGCTTCCCCATTTTTCTACTGTTTTTCTCAAAATTACAGAGGAAATTCTGCTTGTTATGAATTATGAATATTGAGGTAGAGGGATATTTGTCACACATTATAGGCTACAATGCTGGACAATGGTGAGGTAGATTAAGTATAAAAACCAGCTGTATAAATAACATTTTAGCCTCCCTGCTCCCACTTCAAAAAATAGAAAGAGAAAGGTGGAGGTATAAAGAAAAAACAATTCAGTGGAGCCAACATGCTACACGAGGTAGAAAGGATGTATTCAGAAAGGCCAGAGAAGAGAAAAACAGACTGAGTTTTGCAGTTTTCCATGAGTCCACAATAGACCCTGGGAATTGAACAAACTGGTGTGGATATTTGTTCACGAGATAAACATCTCTATGTTTGCTCAGGCCAAAGCATCTATGTAGAACTTGTGTGTTTTGCAATAATAATACTGTAATGAAGAGAATAATACAGTGATGAAGAGGATGATATAATCAGGAACACTCTTCAAGTCCCAACCAATGTTCAACACTCTTGTCTATCTTGCAAAGATAGGATCATCCAGAAAAGGTAAGTTGAAGGAGAGTAGCGGATACGGTAGATTAAAGGAGGAAGAGAGACTTCAGTTCATTCACTGATCGGCTACAAGTCTTTGGTTTAACCGGTGCTGTTGCACCCCCGTGAGGAAGAAAACATCCATGCAGTGCATTTAATTCAAACATTTGCTAGAGTTGACAAATAACAATAGAATAGAATAGAATGGAATGGAATTCTTTATTAGCCAGGTGTGATTGGACACACAAGGAATTTGTCTTTGGTGCATACGCTCTCAGTTTACATAAAGAAAAATAAAATAAAATACATTCATCAAGAATCATAAGACACAACACTTAGTGATAATCATAGGTTACTAATAAGCAATCAAACTATACTAGGAAACAAATAAAACAACATACATTTGAAAGATACAAGCAACATGGTTATAGTCATAAGTGGAAAGAGATAGATACTAGGAAGGAAGAGAAGAAAAATAGTAATGCAGTCTTAGTAGATAATTTGATAGTGTTGTGGGGATTAGTTGTTTAGCAGAGTGATGGCATTCTGGGAAAAAATTGTCCTTGTGTCTAGTTGTTCTGGTGTGCAGTGCCCTATAGTGTCATTTTGAGGGCAGAAGGTGAAATAATTTATGTCCAGGATGTGAGGAGTCTGTAGATATTTTCACAGCCTCTTTTTGATTCGTGCAGTGTACAGATCCTCGATGGAAGGAAGGTAGCAACTGTTTTTTTTTTCTGCCGATCTAATTATCCTCTTTTTTTTTTTGGTTCAAAAGTTTTATTTTCTTTTAAAACAAACATTTCATCATTCCTCAATCAGTGAGACATCGGAGTACAATTTTTTGGTGTGTCAAAATAGTTCTAGTTTACCACCAAATTCTTGTCTAGCCTAATGTATACCCCTCCCTCCCCCCTCCCCACCAACCCCCCTCCTCCTTCCCCCCCTCCTTCTTCCCCCCCTCCTTCCCAGAACCCGTACACGGTATGGATTTTTAACAAACACAGTCTAAAATCTATTGAGAAAAAAGAAATAAAGAAATTAATGACATCTCTACATAGATCTTAGCTTCTTCTTGCTGAGCTAACTTTAAACAATTTAAATCATTTCTGATCTTAAGCATAGGCTAACTGGAATTTCGATCTAATTATCCTCTGAAGCCTCTGTCTCTCTTGTTGGGTTGCAGAGCCAAACCAGCCAGTTATAGAGGTGCAGATGACACTCAATAATTCCTCTGTAGAACTGAATCAGCAGCTCTTTGGGCAGTTTGAACAGTTTGAACAGCAGTTGGCAGGTCTAAAAAGCAGATCTGAAATGTTGAAATGTTTATTCCATTTGTATGCCACCCTATTCCCGAGAGACTCAGGGCGGCTTACAAGCTATTTCCAAAGCTCCTTCTGGGAATCAGTGGTTGGTCAACAACCATTGACTGGCCAGGAGAACTACCTGTGAGAAAGTTTTTGCTCTTGAACGATTATTTCTAAGCTTTTCCTCACAGCTAAATATTTTACCTTTTTGACAGTGTGACGTCTCTCCATGTTTTCACAAGAAAAGGTTTGTGAGAAATGTTTATATGGGAGGAGGGTTCCCCCCTCCCCTTCTTCCTCTCTTCCTGGATCGATGCTCTTACGTCTTTCTTCTTCCCACAGGTGGAAATCTTCCAGCATGGCTGCCAACTCTGAAACCTGGAAAGCCTACGTTACAGTTTACACGCTCACTGTGCTAATCGGCTTTCCCACCAACCTGTTGGCTCTGTATGCTTTCATCCAGAAGATCAGAGTCAAGACCACGCCCAACTGCATCCTTCTCCTCAACCTGACCATTTCCGATCTCTGCTTCCTGATTTTCCTCCTCTTCAAGATGGCGGAGCAGATCGCAGGCCGCTGGGCCCTCCCCTTTTACCTGTGCCCCTTTAGTGGCCTTGTCTACTACAGCACCATTTACACCAGCACACTCTTCCTCACCGCGGTAAGCGTGGAGCGCTACTTGGCTGTAGCTTACCCCATCCATTACAAGCTGAAGCGTCATGCAGTCTACGCCCTCATTGCCAGCCTGAGTATTTGGATCTGCTCTTTTGGCCACTGCAGCATTGTGTATATCACCGAGTACAACCGGGATAACTATTCCCATGACAGTAACGTTTGTTATGACAATTTCACAGAGAAGCAACTCCAGGTCCTGCTCCCTGTTCGTCTGGAGCTCAGCATTGCACTTTTTCTGGTGCCATTCCTGATCACCTGCTTCTGCTATTTTGGCTTTATAAGAATAGTGGTCTCTTCGCCGCACATTTGCAGGAGCAAAAAGCAGCGAGCCGTGGCATTGGTGGCAGCCACTTTAGCTATCTTCGCCATCTGTTTTACACCCTACAACATCTCCCATGTGGTGGGTTTTATTCAGGGGAAAAGTCCCGAGTGGAGGATCGAAGTCTTGCTTCTCAGCACTTTCAATGCCTGCTTGGATCCCATCATCTTTTATTTTTCTTCTTCCGCCGTGAAGCGTTCATGCTGTAGCTTCTGGACCAGAATAAAACACATTTGCATTTGGCCTCCTTTGCTCCATAAGCTCTTCAACAGAGGCACTGAGATAGTGGGCCCTCAGGATCAGATGTCCTCCACCCGGCTATGACCTCCGGTTTCTTGGGGAATTCTTAAGTCCTTTCTTGTAGGCCAAGCAAAAAAAAATTGCACTGGGAATTACTGAGTTCTCTAGCCAGGCCTCCGGACTTGAAGCTTTCACATGGTGAATGTTGTTCACTGTAATTTCGGCAGCTTTGAGTTGAAGAATCTTAGACGGACTTCTCATCTTTTCGTTCTTGAAACTTAGAAATAGTCTTGCACAACTGCTGCCCCCACAGACTGAGAAAGGGTCTCATTAAAGCCAAAAAAGAAAATGGGGAAATAGGTTGAGGACTTCAAATGTACATGCTCAGGTACTCCAATGGTGAAATGCATTTTGGAGTTGTTCCATTCTATCATTTGAGTTCTTAATGGCACCCAAGAGATTTTCCTTGCCTTCTTTCCATCTTCATCTAACTGGAGATACACATAATTTGCAAAAGAGCTTTTATTTCAGCTATTGTTGTGAATATATTTTGAATAGCTGAAGAGCGTATATCATGGCAGTAGCCAGTGAAATGGGAATCCTGGGAAATGTAGAACCTGAGGCCTGGATGTGACTACACAAGACAATACCATCATCTGGGAACTAGGGCAGGTCCTTATATGAGATATCCTAAGATGTCCTATGAGGGGCACAGTGGCTCAGTGGCTAAGACGCTAAGCTTGTCAATCAGAAAGGACGACAGTTTGGCGGTTCGAATCCCTAGTGCCCACATAAGAGAATGATCTCCCCTTATTTATCCCAGCTTCTGCCAACCTAGCAGTTTGAAAGCAAGTAAAAATGCAAGTAGAAAAATAGGGACCAGCTTTGGTGGGAAGGGAACAGCATTCGGTGTGTCATCAGCATTTAGTCATGCTGGCCAGAGGTGGGTTGCTACTGGTTTGGCCTGGATCAGCTGAACCAGTAGTGGGGGCAGGAGGCTCTGCCCACCCCCCGCATGCTTCTGCGCATGCACAGAAGTGTCGCGTGCATGTGGAGGAGCACACCCAATCTAGTAGTAAAAAAAAATTGGCAACCCACCTCTGATGCCGGCCACATGACCACGGAGATGTCTTTGGACAGTGCTGGCTCTTTGGCTTTGAAACAGAGATGAGCAACGCCCCCTAGAGTTGGGAATAGCTAGCAGGGGGATGCGAGGGGAACCTTTACCTTTAAGATGTCCTAAATTGTTATATCTGGTAGATAATTTAAAAAAACACACACAAGAGGGCATATGTGGCAAGAATGTGAGGAAGAGAACATTTTTGAAATAAGCAGTATCTCATGTATAAATAAGATGTTGAATTATTTGCATTTATATCAACAGAGTTGCTCTTTTTGTAAAAAAATCTGCATCAGAATAAGTAATATATTTTTGCGATTATTTAAGAAACTCTCTGAAGTTTTTTTTATTTTTATTTTGCACTTTGAAGGATCTCACCTGGTTTGTCATTGGAAAAAATAAACTCAAGGAAGAGTGTATATTTATTAATGTAAAGGTTACTGGAAATAAATGGGCTTAAATATTCTGTGAAATTCCCAAAATGGAGGCTACCCAAGAGTTCCATGCCACTCAAGCAAGAACAGGGTTTGTGCCATGAATCTTTGGCCCAAATCCAGATTTGGATCCATAACCATACAGTACATTTTGTATCAGAAAGAAACAACATCTGTTTATCCCAGTGAAAGGTTTTCTTGTTGAAAATTCCCAAGGATATGAAATGCAGCTTTAATCCACAATGGGGTGGAGGAAGATACTTTCCCCATATTTTAT
The DNA here is from genome assembly GCF_051295495.1 of Thamnophis sirtalis. Taxonomy (NCBI): domain Eukaryota; kingdom Metazoa; phylum Chordata; class Lepidosauria; order Squamata; family Natricidae; genus Thamnophis; species Thamnophis sirtalis. The sequence continues at coordinate 9,543,604 of NW_028261393.1, read as the reverse complement.
AAGGACCCTATATTCGGCCTCCCAACTCATTTGAACAATAGCTACAAACAGAATCATATCTGCTTGGTCAGTGTATAGAGCTGTGTTTCTCAACCTTGGCAATTTTAAGGTGTATAGATTTCAACTCCCACAATCCTATGGGAATTCTGGTACAATACTGCTATCAAAAAGATAGCTTGCCTTGAGTTCTTTTCCCAATAAATGCACACGTTTAGCCATATCACACCGAGACGTTGTACAATGTGGTTTGAAGCACAGGTAATAAACGGGGAAATGTTTCCCCCATAAACTGACATGGAGAATTATGACTTGTTTGGTTTTTCAAATTCTGTAAGGTGTAGGCCATGGTGGGGGGGAAAAAAACAAAGAACACCTGTTTAATACAAACACATGTGGGTTGTGTTTGACCTTGGGGGGAGGGTGAGTTTAGCCAGGGTGGGCATGGCCAGCATGACGTCACTCGTGTTGGGGGCATCTATGGTGGCCCAAGTGCTTTGCCAGCAAAAACAGGCTTCTGAGTTCCGTTTTCAGCTGCGATGGCCTCCTGCAACCCACTGCCAGCAAAAGCTGAACTGGACATGGGGCCCTTTGAGCTTCTTCTTCTTATTATTATTATTACTATACAAATGTATCACAGCGGCCAATTGTTTCACCGGATTTGGCACTGGTTACTAGTCGGGCCCCACCCAGGGGCCTAGGACGTCATAACATATTTTCGTAATATGCGTGCAGATCCAAGCAGTGCGGCTTTTTGCATTTGACTGATGGTGATTTTGTCAATTTTTAACTGTTTTAAATGTAACTCCAGTGCTTTTGGAATAGCGCCCGGTGTGCCAATTACCACTGGAATTACCACTGCTGGTTTGTACCATAGTCGTTGAATTTCGATTTTTAAGTCCTGTTCATGTTCCTTCTCGGCGACCCTGCTATCACCTGGTATTGCGATGTCTATGATTGTGACCTTATTTTTCTCAACCAGTGTGATGTCTGGTGTATTATGCGCCAGTATTTTGTCCGTTTGTATACGGAAATCCCACAAGATCTTGACCATCTGATTTTCGGTGACTTTTTCAGGCTGATGTTCCCACCAGTTTGCTGTTTTAATATTATAATTTTTGCACAAATTCCAATGGCTCATTTGTGCTACTGAATTGTGCCGCAATTTATAAGAAGTCTGCACGGTTTCTTTACAGCAGCTGAGGATGTGATCAACAGTTTCATCAGCTTCTTTGCAAAGTCTGCATTTGGCATCATCAGAGGATTTTTCGATTTTGGCCTTAATGGCATTTGTGCGGATAGCTTGTTCTTGCGCAGCCAGGATTAGTGACTCTGTTTCTTTCTTTAATGTACCTGTTGTTAACCATAACCAAGTTTGTTCACTGTCCACTTTATCTTTTATTTTTTCCAGAAATTGGCCATGCAGTGCTTTGTTCTGTCAACTCTCCATTCTTGATTTTATCACATGTTTTCTGTATTCTTGTTTCGTCTGTTGGGCCTTCAGTAGTTTTTTGTTCTTTACTTCGATTAATAGATGTTCTTGACATTCTTTTAAATAATCAGCCAGTGCATGTTTTTCTTCTTCAACTGTTTGCTTCACTTGTAATAATCCTCTGCCACCTGATTTTCGGGGCAGGTGTAGTCTATCAGTATCACCACGTGGATGTAAACTGTAGTGCATTGTCATTAGTTTCCTGGTTTTTCGGTCCAAAATGTCCAAATCAGCTTGTGTCCAGTTAACTATACCAGCTGTGTATCTTATAACTGGTATTGCCCAGGTATTTATGGCCTTGATTGTATTTCCACCATTCAATTTAGATTTCAAAATTTTCCCAACTCTGTTGGTGTACTCTCACCTGACAATAGTTTTTACTTCTCCATGCTTTATGTTATCCAACTGCAGAATGCCTAAGTATTTGTAGGCTTCATTTTTGTTGCATTTAATTAGTTGGCCATTGGGCATTTCAATTCCCTCACATGCAGTGATTTTGCCCCTTTTTATGGATACAGTGGCGCATTTTTCCATGCCAAACTGCATTGAAATATCGGTGCTGAATACTCGGACTGTGTTTGTCAATGATTGGATTTCTATTTCTGACTTTCCATAGAGTTTCAAATCATCCATATATAGTAAATGCGAAATTTTGTCAGCTTCTTTGGCTGTTTGGTAGTTGTTGTTTTTTTAAAAATTATTATTATTATTATACAATTGTATCACAATTGTACCCAAAATATAGCACCCAAAATATTAATATTATTATTGTACAATTGTATCACAGCGGCCAGTTGTTTCGCTGGATTTGGCATTGGTTACTAGTCGGGCCCCACCCAGGGGCCTAGGACGTCGTAACGTATTTTTGTAATATGCGTGCAGATCCAAGCAGTGCGGCTTTTTGCATTTGACTGATGGTGATTTTGTCAATTTTTAACTGTTTTAAATGTAATTCCAGTGCTTTTGGAATAGCACCCAGTGTGCCAATTACCACTGGAATTACCACTGCTGGTTTGTGCCATAGTCGTTGAATTTCGATTTTTAAGTCCTGGTATCTTGTGATTTTTTCATGTTCCTTCTCGGCGACCCTGCTATCACCTGGTATTGCGATGTCTATGATTGTGACCTTATTTTTCTCAACCAGTGTGATGTCTGGTGTATTATGCGCCAGTATTTTGTCGGTTTGTATACGGAAATCCCACAAGATCTTGACCATCTGATTTTCGGTGACTTTTTCAGGCTGATGTTCCCACCAGTTTTTTGCTGTTTTAATATTATAATTTTTGCACAAATTCCAATGGATCATTTGTGCTACTGAATTGTGCCGCAATTTATAATCAGTCTGTGCGATTTTTTTACAGCAGCTGAGTATGTGATCAACAGTTTCATCAGCTTCTTTGCAAAGTCTGCATTTGGCATCATCAGAGGATTTTTCGATTTTGGCCTTAATGGCATTTGTGCGGATAGCTTGTTCTTGCGCAGCCAGGATTAGTGACTCTATTATTATTATTATTATTATTATTATACAATTGTATCACAGCGGCCAGTTGTTTCGCTGGATTTGGCATTGGTTACTAGTCGGGCCCCACCCAGGGGCCTAGGACGTCGTAACGTATTTTCGTAATATGCGTGCAGATCCAAGCAGTGCGGCTTTTTGCATTTGACTGATGGTGATTTTGTCAATTTTTAGCTGTTTTAAATGTAATTCCAGTGCTTTTGGAATAGCACCCAGTGTGCCAATTACCACTGGAATTACCACTGCTGGTTTGTGCCATAGTCGTTGAATTTCGATTTTTAAGTCCTGGTATCTTGCGATTTTTTCATGTTCCTTCTCGGCAACCCTGCTATCACCTGGTATTGCGATGTCTATGATTGTGACCTTATTTTTCTCAACCAGTGTGATGTCTGGTGTATTATGCGCCAGTATTTTGTCCGTTTGTATACGGAAATCCCACAAGATCTTGACCATCTGATTTTCGGTGACTTTTTCAGGCTGATGTTCCCACCAGTTTGTTGCTGTTTTAATATTATAATTTTTGCACAAATTCCAATGGATCATTTGTGCTACTGAATTGTGCCGCAATTTATAATCAGTCTGCGCGATTTTTTTACAGCAGCTGAGTATGTGATCAACAGTTTCATCAGCTTCTTTGCAAAGTCTGCATTTGGCATCATCAGAGGATTTTTCGATTTTGGCCTTAATGGCATTTGTGCGGATAGCTTGTTCTTGCGCAGCCAGGATTAGTGACTCTGTTTCTTTCTTTAATGTACCTGTTTTTAACCATAACCAAGTTTGTTCACTGTCCACTTTATCTTTTATTTTTTCCAGAAATTGACCATGCAGTGCTTTGTTCTGCCAACTCTCCATTCTTGATTTTATCACATCTTTTCTGTATTCTTGTTTTGTCTGTTGGGCCTTCAGTAGATTTTTGTTCTTTACTTCAATTAATAGATGTTCTTGAGTGTCTTTTAAATAATCAGCCAATGCATGTTTTTCTTCTTCAACTGTTTGCTTCACTTGTAATAATCCTCTGCCACCTGATTTTCGGGGCAGATATAGTCTATCAGTATCACCACGTGGATGTAAACTGTAGTGCATTGTCATTAGTTTCCTGGTTTTTCGGTCCAAAAGGTCCAAATCAGCTTGTGTCCAGTTAACTATGCCAGCTGTGTATCTTATAACTGGTATTGCCCAGGTATTTATGGCCTTGATTGTATTTCCACCATTCAATTTAGATTTCAAAATTTTCCTAACTCTGTTGGTGTACTCTCGCCTGACAATAGTTTTTACTTCTCCATGCTTGATGTTATCCAACTGCAGAATGCCTAAGTATTTGTAGGCTTCATTTTCTTTGCATTTAATTAGTTGGCCATTGGGCATTTCGATTCCCTCAGATGCAGTGATTTTGCCCCTTTTTATGGATACAGTGGCGCATTTTTCCATGCCAAACTGCATTGAAATATCGGTGCTGAATACTCGGACTGTATTTGTCAATGATTGGATTTCTATTTCTGACTTTCCATAGAGTTTCAAATCATCCATATATAGTAAATGCGAAATTTTTTCAGCTTTTTTGGCTGTTTGGTAGCCTAATTTCATTTTTTTTAAGATTACTGATAGTGGGATCATTGCGATGATGAAGAGAAGAGGTGAAAGTGAATCACCCTGGAAAATTCCTCGCTTGATATTAACCATTCCGTAGCTCTCATTCCCTACTGCCAACTCAGTTCTCCATTGTTTCATTGCCTTTTCAGTAAAGGATGTAATATTTTTGCTAATGCCCGTTGTTTCTAAGCATTTTATGATCCAACTATGTGGCAGTGAGTCAAATGCCTTTTTGTAATCAATCCAGACCATATTCAAGTTCGTTTTTCTGTTCTTACAATTTTCTAATATCATTTTATCAATTAGAAGCTGATCTTTTGTGCCCCTGCTCCTTCTTTTGTTGCCTTTTTGCTCTACTGGCAAGATGTTGTTTGTTTCCAAATAATCCATCATGTTATCTGCAATAATGCCTGTGAGTAATTTGAAGGTTGTTGGTAAGCATGTTATTGGTCTATAGTTTTCAGGTGTTGTTCCTTTAGTTGGATCTTTCTGAATCAAGTATGTTTTTCCAGTTGTCAACCATTCATCAATTTGGCCCTTTTGTAAAATTTCATTCAGTTGCCTGGCCAATATTGCATGTAAGCTGGTCAGATATTTGAGCCAGAAACCATGTAATTGGTCCTTTCCAGGTGATGTCCAATTCTTTACCTTTTTAACTCGATTTTTGATCATCTCAGTTGTTATTTCTAATACTTGCATTTGTTTGTTGCCAATGCTTTTCTCAAAGTCATGTATCCACTTTGCTTCCTTGTTGTAGTCCTTTGCATTTTCCCACAATTCTTTCCAGAATTCAACTGTGGCCTGCTTTTCTGGTTTTTCACTTTTGGTGTCACCATTCACATTAAGACTTTGATAAAAACGCCGTTGGTCTGATCGAAATTGCTGATTTTGTTTATATTGGATGATTCGTGCCTCATATCTTTCAATTTTTCTAGCTGTTGCTGTTATCTGCTGTTTTACAATCTCTACAGCTTCATTGATGTTTCTTGTATCCAATCTATATCTTCTGATTAGCCGATCTATGATTTTGTTGTTTTTAAGCCGTTGCTCATGCATGTTCTTTAAGTTACTAGCATCTGCCCTTAATTTTTTGATTTTTTGTTCTAGACGGATTTTCCACTTTGGCTTTGATGCTTTTTCTGTTGTGTGACTAGGTACTTTAATTTTAATGCCTAGTTCATTAGTGACTATTACAGCTGCACTGTACATTAACTGGTTTGTTTCCAAGATGGATCCCGGTTCAATTGTTGAAAACACTGCATTAACCATTTTCATGATAGGGGCCAAAATTTTCTTAGGCACAGTTTTTAGTGATGGTAAACGTTGCCTTTCCTCATTAAGCAGAAAATGCTCCATGATCTTATCCTTCAATTCTTTTTGTTTTTGAGTTAGTTCATCAGTTGGTTCAGTGATAACTGGTTCTAGTGGTGGTGATGTTATTTCCTTCCTGAGAGCTTCTTCTGGGAGTTCTACTATATTGTCTTTAGTTGTGTCTTGAATATCAGTTATTTCCGCTTGTGATATTGTTTTTTTGGTTTTGCAATTTGCCTGAATTTCCTCATGTTCAACTTCACTAAACACTTTATTCCGTATAATAAATCGCCTTTGATCTGCTAGTCGTTGTTCACTAACATTTGAATCTGGATATTGTTGTTTCCATAATTCATACATTCGCTTTAAATATCCTCTTTTTTCTGGCTCTGAGTTGTAGTAACAGGCCATTATGGCACGGTTTTCATCTGCACTATATTTTTGTCGTTTTGTTGGCTGGTCCACTTGTAGCCCACTTGTCGACGGATGTCCAGGGACCCCAACATCCGCCGCGGCCCTTGTTAACCCGCGCGACGACCGATGCGGTATGGAATTCTTATTCGTTTTTTTCACCATATTGTATGGGTTGGCGGGTTTTTTTTTACGGGACCAGATGCCAACCTGTTCCCAACCTTCCTCCTTTCTCATCCGGGCTTGGGACCGGCAACGGCGGAGTTATTATTATTATTATTATTATTATTATTATTATTATTATTATTATTATTATTATACAATTGTATCACAGCGGCCAGTTGTTTTGCCGTATTTGGCATTGGTTACTAGTCGGGCCCCACCCAGGGGCCTAGGATGTCGTAACGTATTTTCGTAATATGCGTGCAGATCCATTTTGCCGCCCGTATTGCCACGAGATAGGTCCTGATATAGGCTCTCATCAGTGCTCGGTCTGACTCAGAGTTACTGGCCCTCCAGCGGCGCGGAAGTTGTAAATGCTCCAACACTAGAAGTTTTAAAAAGGAGATAAGAGAACCATTTGTCTGCAATGGTGTAGGGCTTCCTGCCTGAGCAGGAGGTTGGGACTAGAAGACCTCCAAGGTACCTTCCCACTCTGTTATTCTGCATTCTGCGATGTTTTCTCTGAATTAAATTTCTCTGATTTCTTTTGTCTGACAGTAGCCTTGGTTGTGACTCTTCCTCCTGTCCCTCAAGCTTATTTCTACTGCCCATTACAGCAGGACATCGGCAGCCAGCTGTGGATACTCTGTTAATAATGGTCCATCAGATACCTGACTTATGGTGCTGGGAAAGATGTGATCAACGGCCTTGGAGATCCATATTATTAGTCACCTAGAGGGAGTCACCTTTTCTTGATGACACCATGCAACTTTCCAAGAGATACGAATTTATATTGCAATGGGAATGACAGTCTTCCTTCCTTTTTTAAAAAAAACACCGCAGCCTTAACCTTAACTCTTACCCCGAGTCCACCCAGAAAATTATTTCTGGGTAAACAGAAACCTGTTGCTGGAAGGCAAGAAGGGCAGCGCGGAGCACCTGAGCGAAGTGCAATGAAGCAAAACAGAGGAAAGCCACTTTTTACCCCTAAACCTATCTATCTAGGCAAGTCAGCCTGTCTCTCTCCGAGCCCCGCCCCCTCCTCTCCTAGCCCCTGCCTAAGACTGCGAAGGGACCGCGACTCCTGCATCCTTCCAAGCGGGCGCCTCCATCGATCCCGGCGCTGTCCGTCCGGCGGGCGATAAAAATGAGATTTCAGGGCGCCTCGAGTCGCCAATGGACCCCAGGCAAGAAAGAACGGTGATTTTCCCCAAAGAACCAGGGCGAAGCAAGCTGCTTGCCCCATTATGATTTCTCCTCCCATCACTTCCAAAGATAAGCGCCCCCGCTAGAGGATGCTTTGTTGACACGTGTTAGAAGGCTCAAACATACCGGGCTGGGGAGGGAGGTTGGGAACCTAGGACCCAGCTCTCGAAAAAAACCACTATTCAGATTGGGTGCTTTGGAAAGACTAACAGTCTTAGTTGAATAAATGTCAGGGATTGCTGCCACTTTATTTGATGCATGGGGCACAATCCTAAAAGAGCAACTTTATATATAAACAATAGTTGGGGGGAAAGCGGGGGGGGGGGAGGGAAAAAGAATTTCCAAGTGTGGCCATTAGGAAGTAAGGAATCTTACACAGGCATTTATAAACCAAGCAGCTGCAATATTATATCAAATGCAAATGTAAACAAATGAACGCATTTGCAGGATACATTTAACCTGGCCCTTTATTATCCCAGATTCTTGGTTTGTCTAATGAAGACTAAAGTCAGCTTCTAGTTTAGTTCATTTCCTACTGGCTATACCCGTGTTCGTTTCTTGGCACCATATAATGAATTATAAACAGACCAAAGAGGGCAAAATATGCTAAGCCACAAAGGTTTATATGAACTAACTTACATCGTTTGCTTGCGCAAACACAGCCACTAGAAACTGAACAGACTTTAGCCATTAAGTTAAATTTCTTAATGAATTTTAATTTCACTAATGTCCTGGATAATAGGGACGCAGTAGCTCAGTGGCTAAGATGCTCAGCTTGTCGATGAGAAAGGTCAACAGTTCAGCGGTTTGAATTCCTAGCGCCATGTAATGGAGTGAGCTCCCGTTATTTGTCCAAGGTTCTGCCAACCTAGCAGTTCGAAAGCACGTAAAATATGCAACTAGAAAAATAGGAACCACCTTTGGTGGGAAGGTAACAGCGTTCCATGCGCCTTCGGCGTTTAGTCATGCCGGCCACATGACCACGGAGACATCTTCGGACAGCGCTGGCTCTTCTAGGCTTTATCAGTATTGTAAGCTTGTTCTACACATTGGGCAGTCACACAAGTCTTTTAAACCCAACAATGTTTTAGGATTCTACTGTGTTTAGTTTTGCTGATTCTATCTCTTTAAATCCTGAAATATACTTGGTGTGAAAGTCACCCAATTCCATGTCCAGTTTGGGACAATTGTCTTCAGTGGCATTATCCAGTATAGTGTAGGGACTGGGAGGAAAAAACAGCAAGCAATTAAAAAAATTATGTGGCTTGGTGAGCATCCAACAATATGAATTAATTCTGAGAAATATTACTATTGAGAGTGAAATGCCATGGGAAGTAGGATAGAATTGCTTTCATTTGGACCATCATTTTTCTAGGAAAAATCTTCCCCCAACCCCCATGCTTCCTTGGGATGATGGGTCTTGTAGTCCAATGCAGTTGGAAGAACCCTGGTTGAGGGGAAATGTGAGAAAAGAGGCATGTTTTGACTCACTCCTCAATCTATGTCAGGGGTTCAAACTCTATTTCATTGAGGGATGTATCAGGTAGGTATTTCACCTCAGGTGTGTGTGTGGGCATGGCCAGGATGGGCATGGCCAGCTCAACGTCACTCATGTGTGGAGTCCCTGTGGTGGCCCAAGTGCTCTGCCAGCAGAAACAGGTTCCCAAGCTCCATTTTTGCCTGTGACGGCCTCCTGCAACCCTCGCAAGCTCCATTTTTGCTGGCAGGAGCACCACAGGCTGGTCCTTTGCTGTTTCCAGGGTGGCTCTGTGGGCCGGATCTAAGCAACCTGCGGGCCTTGAGTTTGACACCCCGGAACTATGTAGAGAAGCTTGATGAGTTGGCAAGTAAACACTATGGATGTTTGGAAGTTAACCTTGAACTACAAGCCAAAGAAACACACTTTAACCAGGAGTGAAATCCAGCAGGTTCTGACAGGTTCTGGAGAACTGGTAGCAGAAATTTTGAGTAGATCGGAGAACCGGCAAATGCCACCTCTGATTGGTCCCAGAGTGGGGAGGGAATGGAGATTTTGCAGTATCCTTCCCTCAACATGCCCACCAAGCCACGCCCACAGAACTTGTAGTAAAAAAAATTGAATTTCACCACTGACTTTAACCTATTGCAATATACAAACCCTGTCAAGTGTGGCCAGTTTATTTTTCAGCCTATTACGCAGAACCAGAGAAGAGGTGCATTTGGTAATCAAATGAAGAAGGTTATACAATACAGCAAAGACGACAGAAATGTCTTTTTCTGTCATTCCTTCTCCCTTTAATCAAGAGGAAAGCAAAGAACCTCGGAATCTCCAGAAGAAAAGGGGGAGCAGAGCTTGGCTGTAGATTGCAGGAGATCCCATAGGTGAGTTGATCTTAGCGGGTCTCCCCTTCTTGCCACTTCCATTATTTACATACCCTCCTCATCTGTCGGCACAAAGCCCATTTGACGGGAGCCTCCATCACATCTGTAAAAATTGTTTCTTCTTCTTCTTCTTCTTCTTCTTCTCCTCCTCCTCCTCCTCCTCCTCCTCCTCCTCCTCCTCCTCCTCCTCCTCCCTATAGAACGGGTGTCCAACTCGATTTCATTGAGGGCCACATCAGCGTTGTGTTTGTGTACTCGTGCAGGGGGTGCCTGTGGTGGCCCGAGAGCTCTGCCAGTGAAAACGGGCTCCCAAGCTCTGTTTCCGGCTGCAATGGTGTCCTCCAACCCTCTGCCAGAAAAAAATGGAGCTCTTTTCCACCACCTGTGGGATTGTCCTTGGTTCTCAGGGGAAACTATTCAACTATAACAGTCCTAAATATTCTGTCTTCATTCTTCATCTCAGTTGTTTAATCATAATAATAATAGCCTTTATTGGCATTGTACATCACGCATACAATGAAATTGGTAGTCAATTAAAATGTTATCCAAATGGAGAATGCTCATGTCAAGGTTCCGAGTAATAAGTCCATAGCAAACAGAACTCCGAGGCAAGCAGCTCCTCAAAGAACGGGTTTATTGGACATATCATATTGGCACAGACTGGTAAAAACTGACTCTAAAGGTTCCCGCTGTTCTCACCTAATTAAAAGTAAAAGTTTTCCACCTTTTCCAAATAACCAGTCACATGGTCCAATCAAGCTGCTGCCTGGTTGCTTGGAAACTTCACTCCTCCTCTTTTCCGCCACCTGTGAGAGTGCCCTTGGTTCTCAGGGGAAATTATTTTGTTTTGGCTACAAAACCCCAGCTATCTCTATTCCCTCCCCCTCCCTATCCATCAGCACCATGGTGGCAACACTGAAGCCTCCAAGATGGCCTCAGTCAGAGGCCATCTTTAGAATTGACGGTCCTTCTCTGCTTGATGGGGTTCCCTGCAAAGTTACAGGAGGAAATGTGACATCTAGCTCAGTGACTAATTTACAGATTATCAGAGTTGGAAGAGACCTTGGTCATCTAGTCCAAGCCCCTGCTCAAGCAGGAGACCCTACACTATTTCTGACAAATGGGGGTCCAGTCTCTTCTTGAAAGTCTCAAGTGATGAACCTCCCACAACTTCCAAAGGCAACTTCTGTTCCATTGGTTGATGGTTCTCGCTGTCAGAAAGTTCCTCCTTATTTCCAGGTTGAATCTTTCCTTTGTCAGTTTCCATCTATTATTCCTTGTCTGGCCTTGATGTGCTTTGGAAAATAGCTTGACCCCCTTCCTCCTCTCTGTGGCATCCCTCAAATATTGGAACCCTGCTATCATTTCTCTCCTGGTCCTTCTCTTCACTAGCCTAGCCACAGCTAGACTAGCTGGCATAGGGCAATGCCTTGTGTGCCCTCAGATATGGCTCAATGTGCCACCTGTGCCACAGGTTTGCCATCATGGTTCTAGGATGTTAGCTATTTAGAAATCTGGTAGACTCATTCTCCTGGATGGCTTACCTGTTTCATTAATGGACACTCATGGGAAGTTCAGTTGAAGTAGGGCAATGATTTTTCATTAATCCATCTGATGATTTGAACAACGAGAGATGCTGATTCAGAAGAAGGATAACAGAAAATCAGCAGGGGGAATAACTGGTTATGCCACGCACGAAACATTCCCCTAACATTCTTTCAAGAGATTCCATCCGGCAAGTCTCAGATCATGCTTTGTGTTCTTTCTAAACTTTACGGATGAACATGATGAACACTTCTCAAATTGTACAGGTAGTTCTCAACTTACAACAGTTCATTTAGAGACTGTAGGATGCTACAACAACACTGAAAAAAGTGACATCACCATTTTTCACACTTAAGAAATAAAGGTGTAATAGTTTGTATTAACTGTGGGTGATGAATTCAGTTTAATTTCAATAGCATCCAGTTTTCTTCTGTTCCGATGGATGACCCCCCCTTTTTTTTTTAGCAGACCACAAAGTATGCTATTTAAAAGTCAAATGCCAATGCTGCTAATCAAACATTTGCATTTTGGTAATTTGTTTCTTTGCTACTGTCCTGTCCTGGAAGAAAAGGAACATGATATGTAGAAACACATGGGTGAGATCATACTGCGGCACGGGATTAAATACCACCAATACGCGGACGATACACAATTGTATCTGTCTGCCTCGTGCCAACTCAGTGAAGCAGTAGAAGTAGCCTCCAGTCCTGCACTCTAACTCTTGCACCACCGCGGAATATAATTTTCATCCAGGGTGTAAGGCAAAATGAGCTGGGTGGGTTTATGCCGACATGGTGGTGAGAGAATCAGCAGCTAAATTGCTTTGTCCAGACACAGGGATCTTTCACCTCATGCTTTGTAAACAATAATCATCTTGTCAAATTTTTCTGGAGGCTTTGCCAAAGTTGAAAAGATGGATGAAGATAATAAAACCTCTAAATGGAGCTTATTACCATGCCTGTGGACAAAGGAAGAACAAACAGTGAAGAACAGGGTGCAAGGATATACATTCTCAGTATCTCTTTGCAGACGTCCTTTCTATTTTTTTAGCAAGTCTGAGACATCCCATTTCTCCCTTTTAAACCTTGGTCATATTGGGCTGGTCATTCTACCTCTATCTTTGTGAAAATGGGGAAAGGGGATTTATTTATCCTGTGGCACGTTTGCATCACCTTTTGATAAAAAAACCACAAGTGATAAAAATACAAAACATATAATACAAAATCTAAAATATTATAAAGGTATGTCTAGATTACAGATATGTGTGTGTGTGTGTGTGTGTGTGTGTGTGTGTGTGTGTATGTATGTATGTATATATATATGTATGTATGTATGTATATATATATATACATACATACATACATGAAGCAATATATCTATATATCTATATATCTATATCTATATCTATATCTATATCTCTATATCTCTATATCTCTATATCTCTATATCTCTATATCTCTATATCTCTATCTCTATCTCTATCTCTATCTCTATCTCTATATCTATATCTATATCTATATCTATATCTATATCTATATCTATATCTATAGATAGATAGATAGATAGATAGATAGATAGATAGATAGATAGATAGATAGATAGATAGATAGATAGATATATTGCTTCATTTGTCACAGCCAGGAAACCAGGAAAGTTTCCATAATAGCAGAAGGGAGCTTTATGCATGATATCTTGATGTCAGGAGCGACTTCATTTAATAATCAGGAAAAAAACCATTCAATTCCATTTGTTTGAAATTAACTGTACTTTTACTAATTACAAATGAACAGTAGCGAAGCTAAGCTGATTCTGGTTAATTAGGCACAAAAGCAAAGAATATCATGTATAATTCAATCCCCTCCCCTTGGCACCCCTGTCCATTGTCCAATTATAATTCACCCAACTGTCAGGTGGGAGATATCTTCAAAAAACATAACCAGGATGGAATGCTGGACAGTTAACCTTGGCGGGAAACTCCCTTCCACACATGCAAAGTAAAATGTTCAGGTCAGCGTCTAGAATCTTCCTCCAGCACATAATGATTCCCTTCCCAAATCCCATGTCCCTCCTCCCCATTGCAATGGCAGCCGAAGCAGCAGCAAAGCAGAGGCTGACATCCGGCCCTCCTCCAGAAAAGGGCGGTCAGACCTGCAGAAACAAAAAGAACACAAACGGACAGACAACAACACACGAAAGAGAGAAAGGGGAAGGGAGAAAAACAAAAGAAAGGAAAATTCGGAGACTGTCCAAGAATCATGGCTTGTCAGGATAGGCAGAGTAGAACTTGCGGAGCAGACGAGGCACTCGAACATGGGATCCGTCAACCCATTCAGTGTGAGATGGGGGAAAATGCTTCCAAGCCACCAGGTACTGGAGATGGTTTTGCCGCTTACGAGAGTCCAAAATCTCCCGGATCTCAAAACGTTGCTCACCCTCTATCAAAAGCGGTGCAGGTGGAGGAGGGAGAGGTGTTCTCAAAGAAGAAGTGAGGAGAGATTTCAGGAGATTAACATGAAAAACAGGGTAAACCCAGTTGAGATGCTTAGGCAACTGGAGACGGACGGAAACAGGGTTGATCATCTTGACAATGGGAAACGGGCCAACATACTTGGGGCCCATTTTCTTCGACTTCTGGGGCGTTTGAAGAAATCTAGTGGATAAATAAACTTGATCACCAACTTTGTACTCATAGGGCTTAGTCCGTTTCTTATCAGCCTGTTTCTTCTGAGTGTGGTGCGCAGCATCCAGAGTCTGGAGAGCCAAAGGCCAAACATCCCGAAGGTGATCACTCCACTCGGACAGCGAAGACACCTGTGGCTGCTCTCGAGGAATCTCGGGATACAAAATCTTGGCCGTACACAACACGAAAAGGGGTAAAGCCAGTACTGCTGTGCATGGAGTTGTTGTAAGCCACCTCAGCATGAGGCAACAATTCCACCCAATCATCTTGCTGGTAGTTGATGAAACAACGTATATATTGTTCCAGCACAGAATTAGTCCTTTTGCAAGCCCCATTAGTTTGAGGGTGGTGGGAGGAGCTTAATCCCTGGGTGGAGCCAATCCTCTTCAGAAACTCTTTCCAGAATAGGGAGGTGAACTGGACACCTCTGTCCGAAATGATGCGGTCGGGCACCCCATGTAAGCGATAGATATGAGAGATGAACATCTTAGCGAGAGATTTAGCAGAAGAGATCTTGGAGCAAGGGATGAAATGAACTTGGTTGGAGAATAAGTCCGTAACAACCCAGATTACTGTGTATCCTTGACTCCGGAAGTTCAACAATGAAATCCATGGAGATCTCCTTCCATGGGGCTACTGGGCGAGCCACCGCCTGGAGTAACCCCTGGGGCTTACCCGGAGGGCGTTTAGCAGCGGCACAAATGGGACAACTAGCAACATAAGCCTCAATGTCCTTTTTCAGTGAGGGCCACCAAAATTGCCTCTTGATGAGGTGTAGAGTCTTGACAAATCCAAAGTGACCAGCCATCCGGGAGTCATGAGCCCGTTGAAGAACAATGGCTCTAATGGAGACAGGGATGTATAACTTTGTCCCAATCCAAGGCAATCCATCTTTCATAGTGCATTCATCCATGTGTTGCTGGAACCAGTCATCCTCAGTAAGGGCCTTTTTTAGGTTAGAAAGAAAGTCCTCAGTGACTTCCACTTTAGAAGTTGTTTGACTTCTAGTAACAACAGGAGCAGCGAGGCTCTTTGTAGGAATGACAGGCTGGACAACACTGAGCTTTGAACAGTTGTACTGAGGGAGTCTGGATAAAGCATCAGCCATAAAGTTTTTCCCTCCTGGAATGTATTTCAAGGTAAAATTGAATCTATTGAAATGCTGAGCCCAGCGCATCTGCTTAGGAGAAAGTTTTCTGGGGGTTCTCAATGCCTCCAAGTTTTTATAGTCAGTCCACACCTCGAAAGGGTGCTTGGCTCCCTCCAGAAAATGGCGCCACATGGATAAAGCCCAGCGAACAGCAAAAGCTTCTTTCTCCCAAATGGCCCAACGTCTCTCCGTGTCGGTCAGTTTGCGAGAGGTGTAAGCTCAGGATTGTAATTTACCTTGGCTATTAGCTTGAAGTAGTACAGCTCCCACTGCCACATCACTGGTGTCATTTTGGACCACAAAAGGTGTGTCCATGTCCGGGCGTTTGAGGACTGGTTCCTCCACAAAGAGGCGTTTCAACTTCTCGAAAGCAGCTTGACAGTCCATAGTCCAATCCAGCGGTTTGCTAGGTTTAGGCTTGGCCCCTCCCTTCAACTTAAGGAGGTTAGTTATAGGGAGAGCTATCTTAGCAAAGGAGGGAATAAATTGACGATAGAAGTTAGCAAAACCCAAAATTTTCTGCAATTGCTTACGTGTACGTGGGGCCTCCCACTTGGTGACAGCCCTGACCTTAGCGAGGTCCATTTCAATTCCCTTGTGGGAGATGCAATAGCCCAGGTAATCAACCTTCTCCTGATGAAATTCGCACTCTGCTGCCCGGAGTTTCTTCAGAACTGTGCGAACCAGCTTCACGTGTTCTTCACATGTTTCCATGTAAATAAGGATATCGTCTAAATAGACCATTACGCCTTTATAAAGATGGTCATGTAAAACCTCATTAATTAACTGCATGAAGACTGCTGGCTCCCCCTGGAGGCCAAATGGCATTACCCGAAATTGGAAACAACCAAGGGGGCAGTTGAAAGCAGTTTTCCATTTGTCCCCCTCTTTAATTCTGACTCTATAGTATGCTTCCCTTAGGTCCAATTTAGTGAAAATCCGGCCCTTCCCCAGTTGGGCCAGCATGTCCTTCATCAGTGGTAAGGGGTACAGGTTCTGAGCAGAGATGCAATTTAAATTTTTGAAGTTCACACATAATCTGAAGGAGCCATCTTTCTTTTCTCTGAACAATACTGGAGCTGCTACCTTGGGCCTTCCTGGTTCAATGAAGCCCCGTTCCAAGTTTTTATCAATGAATTTCCTCATTTCATCCATTTCTCTAGGGGTCATTGAATATATTTGGGGCTTTGGAAGCTTTACTCCAAAGAAAAAAGGGAGAAAAATAAGGGACAAATCCATCTACCTTTTATCATTTAATTTCCCTCCTCCATTTGAAAGCTTCCCCATTTTTCTACTGTCTTTCTCAAAATTACAGAGGAAATTCTGCTTGTTATGAATTATGAATATTGAGGTAGAAGGATATTTGTTACCCATTATAGGCTACAATGCTGGACAATGGTGAGGTAGATTAAGTATAAAAACCAGCTGTATAAATAACATTTTAGCCTCCCTGCTCCCACTTCAAAAAATAGAAAGAGAAAGGTGGAGGTATAAAGAAAAAACAATTCAGTGGAGCCAACATGCTACACGAGGTAGAAAGGATGTATTCAGAAAGGCCAGAGAAGAGAAAAACAGACTGAGTTTTGCAGTTTTCCATGAGTCCACAATAGACCCTGGGAATTGAACAAACTGGTGTGGATATTTGTTCACGAGATAAACATCTCTATGTTTGCTCAGGCCAAAGCATCTATGTAGAACTTGTGTGTTTTGCAATAATAATACTGTAATGAAGAGAATAATACAGTGATGAAGATGATGATATAATCAGGAACACTCTTCAAGTCCCAGCCAATGTTCAATGCTCTTGTCTATCTTGCAAAGATAGGATCATCCAGAAAAGATACAAAGGATCATCCAGAAAAGGTAAGTTGAAGGAGAGTAGCGGATATGGTAGATTAAGGGAGGAAGCAAGACTTCAGTTCATTCACTGATCGGCTACAAGTCTTCGGTTTAACCGGTGCTATTGCACCCCCGTGAGGAAGAAAACATCCATGCAGTGCATTTAATTCAAACATTTGCTAGAGTTGACAAATAACAATAGAATAGAATGGAATGGAATTCTTTATTAGCCAAGTGTGATTGGACACACAAGGAATTTGTCTTTGGTGCATGTGCTCTCAGTTTACATAAAGAAAAATAAAATAAAATACATTCATCAAGAATCATAAGATACAAAGCTTAGTGATAATCATAGGTTACTAATAAGCAATCAAACTATACTAGGAAACAAATAAAACAATATACATTTTAAAGATACAAGCAACATCGTTATAGACATAAGTGGGAAGAGATAGGTCCTAGGAAGGATGAGAAGAATAATAGTAATACAATCTTAGTAGATAATTTTACAGTGTTGTGGGGATTAGTTGTTTAGTGGAGTGATGGCATTCTGGGGAAAAAACTGTCCTTGTGTCTAGTTGTTCTGGTGTGCAGTGCCCTATAGTGTCATTTTGAGGGCAGAAGGTGAAATAATTTATGTCCAGGATGTGAGGAGTCTAGATATTTTCACAGCCTCTTTGTAGAACTTGTGTGTTTTGCAATAATATTACTGTAATGAAGAGAATGATACAGTGATGAAGATGATGATATAATCAGGAACACTCTTCAAGTCCCAGCCAATGTTCAACGCTCTTCTCTATCTTGCCTACTTACGAAGGATCATCCAGAAAAGGTAAGTTGAAGGAGAGTAGTGTATATGGTAGATTAAAGGAGGAAGAGAGACTTCAGTTCATTCACTGATCGGCTACAAGTCGACTACCTGGGAGAAAGCTTTTGCTCTTGAACGGTTATTCTAAGTTTTTCCTCACAGCTAAATATTTTACCTTTTTGACAGTGTGATGTCTTTCCATGTTTTCACAAGAAAAGGTGTGTGAGGAATATTTATATGGGAGGAGGGTTCCCCCCTTCTTCCTCTCTTGCTGGATCGATGCGCTGACGTCTTTCTTCTTCCCACAGGTGGAAATCTTCCAGCATGGCTGCCAACTCTGAAACCTGGAAAGCCTACGTTACAGTTTACACGCTCACTGTGCTAATCGGCTTTCCCACCAACCTGTTGGCTCTGTATGCTTTCATCCAGAAGATCAGAGTCAAGGCCACGCCCAACTGCATCCTCCTCCTCAACCTGACCATTTCCGATCTCTGCTTCCTGGTTTTCCTCCTCTTCAAGATGGCGGAGCAGATCGCAGGCCTCTGGGACTTTCCCTTTTACCTGTGCCCCTTTAGTGGCCTCGTCTACATCAGCATCATTTACACTAGCACACTCTTCCTCACTGCGGTAAGCGTGGAGCGCTACTTGGCTGTAGTTTATCCCATCCGTTACAAGCTGAAGTGTCATGCAGTCCATGCCCTCATTGCCAGCCTGAGTATTTGGATCTGCTCTTTTGGCCACTGCAGTATTGTGTATATCACCGAGTACAACCGGGACAACTATTCCAGTCCAAGTAACGTCTGTTATGACAATTTCACAGAGAAGCAACTCCAGGTCCTGCTCCCTGTTCGCCTGGAGCTCAGCATTGCATTTTTTCTGGTGCCATTCCTGATCACCTGCTATTTTGGCTTTATAAGAATAGTGGTCTCTTCAACGCACATTTGCAGGAGCAAAAAGCAGCGAGCCGTGGCGTTGGTGGCAGCCACTTTCGCTGTCTTCATCATCTGTTTTACACCCTACAACATCTCCCATGTGGTGGGTTTTATGCAGGGCAAAAGTCCCAAGTGGAGGATCAAAGCCTCGCTTCTCGGCACCTTCAGTGCCTGCTTGGACCCTATCATCTTTTATTTTTCTTCTTCCGCCGTGAAGCGTTCATGCTGTAGATTCTGGACCAGAATAAAACACATTTGCATTTATTTATTTATTTATTTATTTATTATTTATTTATTTATTTATTCATTCATTCATTCATTCATTCATTCATTCATTCATTCATTCATTCATTTATTTATTTATTTATTTATTTATTTATGGGATTTATATGCCGCCCAATCCCGAAGGACTCCGGGCGGCTTACAGAAGGAAGGTAAAAGAAATAATAAAAAAAAGAAAAGAAGACAGATTTAAAATCACAACAAATGCACTCGCTCTAATCGGGGCTGGACCTCATAATGAGGTCAACAGCCCCAGGCTTCCGGAATAGCCAGGTTTTAACAGCTTTTCTGAAGGCCATGAGAGTGGGTAACGTCCGGATCTCTGGGGGAAGCTCATTCCAAAGGGTCGGAGCAGCCACAGAGAAGGCTCTCCTCCAGGGAGCCGCCAGCCGACATTGTCTGGCTGACGGCATCTGAAGGAGGCCCAATCTGTGGGATCTCACCGGCCGCTGGGAGGTATGTGGCAGTAGGCAGTCTCGCAGGTAGGTAAGGTTAGGTTAGGTTTATTGGTTTTGTATGCCGCCCACTCCCAAAGGACTCCGGGCGGCTCACAATAAACAGGGGAGGGAATAAATAAGACAATACATCAATTTTAAAATCCACAACAGTCACAATTAAGACGGGGCTGGGTGCTTTAACAGCCCCCAGCCTGCCGGAACAGCCAGGACTTAGTAGCTTTACGGAAGGCCGGGAGAGTAGTAAGGGTCCAGATCTCCACGGGGAGCTCATTCCAGAGGGCCAGAGCAGGCTCTCCCCTGGGGAGTCACCAGCCGGCATTGGCTGGCAGGTGGAACCCGGAGAAGGCCAAGCCTGTGCGATCGAATTGGTCTTTGGGAGGTAATTGGGAGGAGGCGGTCTCTCAGGTACCCAGGTCTGATGCCATGTAGGGCTTTATAAGTAACAACTAGCACCTTGAAACAAGTCCGGAGACCAATGGGCAGCCAGTGCAGCTCGCGGAGGATAGGTGTAACGTGGGTGTACCTAGGTGCACCCACAATTGCTCGCGCGGTTGCATTCTGGACTAGCTGAAGTCTTCGAACACTTTTCAAGGGCAGCCCCATGTAAAGCGCATTACAGTAGTCCAGTCTTGAGGTCACAAGGGCGTGAGTGACTATCTGAAGTGCCTCCCGGTCCAGATAGGGTCACAATTGGTGCACCAGGCGAACCTGGGCAAAGACCCCCCTGGTCACAACCGATAACTGGTGATCTAAAGTCAGCTGTGGATCCAGGAGGACTCCCAAATTGCAAACCCTCTCTGAGGGGCATATAATTTCACCCCCCAGACTGAGAGATGGAATAATTAGCCAATCTTTGGGAGGGAACATCAATAGCCATTTGGTCTTGTCGGGATTGAGTGCAAGCTTGTTCGTTCCCATCCAGACCCTGACAGCCTCCAGGCACTGGTCCATCACTTCTACTGCTTCACTGAGTTGGCACGAGGCGGACAGATACAATTGTGTATCGTCCGCGTATTGGTGGTATTTAATCCCGTGCCGCAGTATGATCTCACCCAGCGGCTTCATGAAGATGTTAAATAGGAGGGGGGACAGGACCGAGCCCTATGGCACCCCATAATTGAGAGGCCTCAGGGTCAACCTCTGTCCTCCGACCAACACTGACTGCGACCTGTCCGAGAGGTAGGAGGAGAACCACCAAAGAACGGTGCCTCCCACTCCCACCTCTCGTAACTGTTGCAGAAGGATACCATGGTCAATGGTACCAAAGGCCACTGAGAGGTCAAGGAGCACTAGGATAGAGGACTGACCCCTATCCCTGACTTGCCAGAGATCATCGATCAGTGCGACCAAAGCAGTTTCCGTGCTGTAGCCAGGCCTGAAACCAGACTGAAAGGAATCCAGATAATCGGTTTCATCCAAGGACCGTCGGAGTTGAGAGGCCACCACTTTCTCAACATCCTTCTCTACAAAGGGGAGGTTGGAGACCAGATGGTAGTTGCTCAAAATGGCTGGGTCCAGAGATGGTTTCTTCAGGAGGGGTCTCACCACCGCATCCTTTAAGAGGAGCGGGAAGGATGCCTCCCGGAGAGAGGTGTTAATTATCATCTGGATCCAGCCGCATGTTACCTCCCTGCTGGTCGAAACCAGCCAGGAAGGGCAGGGGTCCAGGATACAGGTGGAGGCGCTCACCGCTCCCATGGCCTTGTCCACTTCCTCAGGCGTGACAATTTGAAACTCAATCCATAAACTCCGCTCAAGACCTTCCCCCGGTACCTCGGATGGTACCGTGCAATTGGAGTCCAGGTCTGTTCGAATCCAAGTGACTTTATCCGTTAAATACTGAACAAATTCCTCAGCTCTACCTTGCAAAGGTTCATCCGTGTCCCTCCTTTTCAGGAGGGAGCGGGTTATCCTAAACAAGGCGGCTGGGCGCGATTCAGTGGACACAATAAGAGCGGCAAAATGCGAACATTTCGCCGCCCGTATTGCCACGAGATAGGCTCTGATATAGGCTCTCATCAGTGCTCGGTCTGACTCAGACTTACTGGCCCTCCAGTGGCGCTCTAGGCGTCTCTTTTGGCATTTCATCTCCCGGAGTTCCTCGGTAAACCAAAGAGCTCTCCTGGATCTGCTACCTCGGAGAGGCTGCAAAGGCACAATCCGGTTTAAAGCCCCCATCGCCGCTGCATTCCAGGTAGTGACTAAGGACTTGACCGGACTGTGGACGAGAGTGTCAGATATCACTCCAAGCGCCGTCTGAAATCCCATAGGGTCCATCAGGCATCTGGGGCGGAACCACCTAATCGGTTCCTCCTCCCTACAGTGGGGGATTGGTTTCCAAAAGTCAAGCCTCAGTAGGAAGTGATCGGACTATGACAAGGGCAGGATCTTAATACCCCTCAATTCTAGATCACGCCTCCACTGCTCCGAGAGGAATACAAGGTCAAGTGTGTGACCCGCTGAATGAGTCGAACCCTGGATTACTTGGGTCAAGTCCATGGCTGTGACGGAAGCCATGAACTCCTGCGCCCCATCAGAGCGTTCACCAACCGTAGGCAGGTTGAAGTCCCCCAGCACCATAAGCCTGGGGAACTCTACCGCCAGCTCAGCTACTGACTTGAGGAGTGAGGGGAGGGCTGTTGCAACGCTGTTGGGAGGTAGGTACGTTAACAGCAAGCCCACTTGACCCCAAGGTACACTGGTCCTAAGTCATGTAGGGCTTTAAATTGAATTGCATCCAGACACCAACTGGTAACCAGTGCAGCTTGCAGAGGATAGGTGTAATGTGGGTGTACCTTGGTACACCCAATATTGCTCACGCGGCTGCATTCTGGACTAGCTGCAGTCTCTGAATGCTTTTCAAGGGTAGCCCCATGTAGAGCGTGTTGCAATAATCCAGCCTTGAGGTGACAAGGGCATGAGTGACCGTTTGAAGTGCCTCCCGATCCAAATTGGTGTACCAGGCGAACCTGGGCAAAGGCCCCCCCGGTCACAGCTGACAAATGATGTTCCAGTGTCAGCTGCGAATACAGGAGGACCCCCAAATTGCGGGCCCTCTCTGAGGTGTGTAAATTTTCACCACCACCACCACCCCCAGGATTAAGGATGGACTATCTGGACTGTCCTTCGGGGGCAGCATCCAAAGCCACTCAGTCTTATTGGGATTGAGTACAAGTTTGTTCGCCCCCATCCAGATCCTGACAACTTCCAGGCATCGGCACATCACGTCCGCCGCTACACTGAGCTGGCACGGGGCAGAGAGATACAGTTGTGTGTCATCTGCATATTGATGGTACTTTACCCCATGTTGTCGTATGATCTTGCCCAGCGGCTTCATGTAGATGTTAAATAGGAGGGGGGACAGGACCGAACCCTGTGGCACACCACATTTAAGGGGCCCAGGGGTCGACCTTTGCCCCCCGACCAACACCGACTGCGACCTGTCAGAGAGGTAAGAGGAGAACCACCGTAAAACAGTGCCTCTCACTCCCACCTCCTCTAGTCGTCGCAGAAGGATACCATGGTCGATGGTATCGAAGGCCGCTGAGAGGTCAAGAAGCACCAGGATAGAGGAATGTGGTTTTCCTTACTAGAAGATGATGCTGGGAGGGAGGAGAATCAGGGCCCTGAGCCTGCCTTGCATTAAATCTGTAAGGACAGCAAACTCGCTGCAAGAGGCAGTGCTAAAATGCATTAAAAGTCTGATGTGGAAAGATGTTGTCAGTCCTTTCTGTGTCTGTGGATAAAAATGCGATTTCATTAAGTGCCTCGGATCTGCTCCTCCCTCCTTTTCATGATATCAGCCCTTCAAGATAGACCAAACTAAGAGGCCAGAATTATGAATGCAAATACTACTTTATTATGTTACCATAACAATAATCTTGTAAATCTAACTGTGCTTCCTCCTGCCCTCTCCTCGTGTTCATGAGAGCTAGGGAGTGTCATATTAGTGTTCCAATATCTCAAAGGCTGCTACAAAGAAGAGGGAGTCAACCTATTCTCCAAAGCACCTGAAGGCAGGACAAGAAGCCAAGGGTGGAAACTAATGTAGGAGAGAAGCAACCTACTGTAGAACTAAGGAGACATTTCCTGATAGCTGGAACCATTAATCAGTGGAACGAGTTGCCTCCGGAAGTTGTAAATGCTCCAACACTGGAAGTTTTAAAAAGGAGATAAGAGAACTATTTGTCTGAAATGGTGTAGGGCTTCCTGCTTGAGCAGGGGGTTGGGACTAGAAGACCTCCAAGGTCCCTTCCCACTCTGTTATTCTGCATTCTGTGATGTTTTCTCTGAATTAAATTTCTCTGATTTCTTTTGTCTGACCGTAGCCTTGGTTGTGACTCTTCCTCCTGTCCCTCAAGGTTATTTCTACTGCCCATTACAGCAGGACATCAGCAGCCAGCTGTGGATACTCTGTTAATAATGGTCCATCAGATACCTGACTTATGGTGCTGGGAAAGATGTGATCAACGGCCTTGGAGATCAGAGGTGGGTTCCTAACAGTTCGCACCTATTCGGTAGAACCGGTTCGTCAAATCTACCGAACCGGTTAGAAGAGTTTCCACCAGTGGACCCGGAAAGCAGGCCACACCTACAGAAGAGGTTCCAAAATTTTTTGAAACCCACCACTGGTCCTTGGATATGATTATTCTACGCTATCATGCTCATATTTATAAAACTCAGTGCCTCTGTGGAAGGTAAGGATGACTACTGCGTTTGTGGTGCAATCAGAACATTGCGTGTGTTGAAGTTGTTTTAACGCAAACCAAATATGCCTTTTAAAAAACAAGTGTACATCATATTCTTATGCATGCCAGTGCTGTGTGTGAGGTAATTTAAGGTGGTTCTGACAAGTGTCGTCGGCATCTTCATATCTGGTCACATGGGCGGCAAGCCACTCCCATCCGGTCACATGGGCGACAAGCCACTCCCACAAAGGAGGCCACACCCACAGAGTAGGTTCAAACAATTTTTGAAGCCCACCACTGTTGGAGATCCATATTATTAGTAACCTAGAGGGAGTCACCTTTTCTTGACGACACCATGCAACTTTCCAAGAGATACGAATTTATATTGCAATGGGAATGACAGTCTTCCTTCCTTTAAAAAAAGAAGCCCTTGTCTGCACAACAGCCTATTTTGATGAGCTAAAGCGAAAGCATGAAAGATGCTGAGCATCCGATTCCCCTCTTTCCCTTCCCTTTTGTCTTAAAATGGGTAGATGTGATCGAAGAGGGGGAGCAAAATGAGGGCTAGTGTAGATTTCCAGAACCTTTACTTTATCCCAACTTTTCTGCGCCGTGCTAAAAAAAATAAAAAGCAATCTGCTGCCTGGGAGCTCCAGGGAAGATGAAGAAAATATAATTACCTTATGTTTGTGAAGCACTTGTTGCTGTAAGATGAGATTGTAATGCAATCAAAACTATACCATTCCCTCTTGCCCCCCAAGGGGGAACTAACCTTATAAACCTTTTCAGTAGTAGCTCCGACCCTTTGGAACGATCTCCCCGTGGAGATTCATACCCTCACCACCATCCAGACCTTCCGCATAGCCCTTAAGACCTGGCTAGCCTGCCAGGCCTGGGGATAAAGACAATCTGTCCCCACCCGAATGATGAATGAATGTTGCTTTTATTTTTATCTTTATGTACTATTTTGTGTCTATTGTTTGTACCCCCCCTTCCCCCATTTTATGTGAGCCGCCCTGAGTCCCCTCAGGGAAAAGGGCGGCCTATAAATGTTAATAAACATAAACAAACATAAACATAAAACACATCTACACCAAGGGCGAATGGAAAAAAGTACCCATAAGAATCAGATTAAGTCTCCCTAGTGTTCAACCTGAAACCTAAATCCAGATTTAGGTTTACCTTCCACCATGAAAACTTACTGGATCAGTTTGAGATGGTAGCACTCAACCCACTTAAAGAAGTTATTGTGATTAGATATAGAGGAATTTCAGATTTGAGCTGTGTTGAGCTCTTATGGGAAAAGAAGAATATCAATGAAATACCCTCGTCATCTGTGTATAGATAGTCCTCAACTCACAACAGTTGGGTGACTGTTCAAAGTTACAACGGCGCTGAAAAAAGTGACTTACGACCGTTTTTCACAGTTATGACCTTTGCAGCATCCCCATGGTCACGGGATCAAAATTCAGACGCTTGGCAACTGGTTTATATTTATGACAGTTGCAGGGTCCCGAAGTCATGTGATCACCCTATGTGACCTTCCAACAAGCCAATTCCAGGGGGGAGGGGAAGCCTGATTCACTTAACAACCGGGTTACTAACTTAACCACCAGTGATTCACTTAACAACGGGGGCGAGAAAAGTCGTAAATGGGGAAAATCACTTAACAAATGCCTCACTTGAAAACAGAAATCTTGGCTCTCAATTGTGGCCATGAGCCAACCTGTAGTTTGTGCTTTGCTGGTCTCGTACAAGCTGATTTTTATTTAAAATGAATAGAATGCAGACTTAATTTTTTTTTAAAAAAAATGTTTTATCATAGCTTGCAATAAAATAGTTCCAACGACGGCTTACAGGTGCAAACAAATTGCACATTAACTAAGCAAATAAACAGGAAGTAAGAGGTGTAGAGAGGATCACTATCACATCGAAAAGTTCAAAGATCCTGGGGATTTAACTAATCGACTAAAGCTTTATTGGCTTTCTCCCTATTTGAATGGCTTATCAGCTCTCCTCATTGGGAAAGGGACACAGCTACCAAACAGGAAAGGAGCTGAACTTTGAAATCCTGATTCTTCTCCAGGGAAACCGGAACAAGAAGCTGATAATAGTAACTAAGAAAGTAACCTTTATTCCAGATTTGCAGTGGACAGGATGAAGCCAAAGTGTCAATAGCGACAGCACTTAGACTTATTGTATATACTGCTTCACAGTGCTTTACAGCCCTCTCTAAGTGGTTTAAAGCAGTGTTTCTCAACCTTGTCAACTTGAAGATGTCTGGACTTCAACTCCCAGAATTCCCCAGCCAGCATTCGCTGGCTGGGGAATTCTGGGAGTTGAAGTCCAGACATCTTCAAGTTGACAAAGTTGAGAAACACTGCTTTAAAGAATTGGCCTATTGCCCCCAACAATCTGT
This sequence comes from Thamnophis sirtalis, assembly GCF_051295495.1. Taxonomy (NCBI): domain Eukaryota; kingdom Metazoa; phylum Chordata; class Lepidosauria; order Squamata; family Natricidae; genus Thamnophis; species Thamnophis sirtalis. The sequence goes on along the minus strand of NW_028261393.1, from coordinate 9,516,757 downwards.
GTCCCCTTTTAGACCCCTCGGAAGGATGGAAGCCTGAGTCAACTTTAAGATGGTGAGAATCAAACTGCTGGCAGCCGGCAGTCAGCAGAAGTAGCCTGCGCTACCACATTGTAACCACTGCGCCACCATGGCGCCTAGATGTGGCTATCCATTTCCTCTTTTTGCCACTCCCTTCTGTGATTCCCAAATAGTTGTACCATGGGGTAAAGAAGGGCTTCTCCTTGCGTGAATAGTCTTAACAAGCTGGGGGTTAAATAGATACTTTTATTTATTTAATTAATTGGTTTACAAGTAGTAAATCAATTATTTAAATCAGGGGTAGTTAACCCTTTTATACCTACCGCCCACTTTTGTATCTCCGTTAGTAGTAAAAATTTCTAACCGCCCACCGGTTCCACAGTAATGGTGATTTTATGAAAACCTAATGAAAATTTTTAAATAATGCTATGACATTTTTTTTAAAAAGTCAATTAAATTTTTAAAAAAGGAAAGTGCTTCAGTATAGGACAAAACCCCTACCGCCCACCATGAAAGCTGGAACGCCCACTAGTGGGCGGTAGGGACCAGGTTGACTACCAGTGATTTAAATCATCAATTTACTACCTGTAAATCAATCAATTGATGTAAATAAAAGCACCTTTTTACCACGATCTTATTATTGTAAATAATTGTAATAAAGCTACAAACACCCATTTGGTGATGGTGCAAAGGTTATAAAGCCACCGAAAAAAGTGACGTATGACTGGTCCCTCACACCTTACAGCCTCCCTATGGTCACATGATCAAAATTGGAATGCTTGGAAGCTGACCTGCATTTACAAGGATTACAAGGTCGTGTGAATGCCATTTGCAGCCTTCCCACCCATCTCCTCACAAGCCAAATCAATGGGGGAAGCCAGATTGGCTTCGTGACCACATGTTTCAGCCTCTGTTTTGCTGCTTGCTTTCGGCTGCCATTGAAATGGGGAGGGGGGAGCATGGTATTTGGGTGGGGAGGTATCAGTACAGGAGTGACTGTTAAAAGGAAGTTGTTCTCACCATCTACTGCGCATGCTGCAGATAGCGGACTTGACGCCAAGGCCAACTGTCCGGCATACCAACTTGATGATGCTTTTTGAAGATGTCTCCCACATGGCACCTGTGGAATGTGCGGATTTGACTATGGGATGGGGTTACCAGGGGGAAGGGGTTGGGTCACATAAGAACCGAGGTGGCGCAGTGGTTAGGGTGCAGTACTGCAGGCCACTCCAGCTGACTGTTATCTGCAGTTCAGCGGTTCTAATCTCACCGTTGACTCAGGGTTGACTCAGCCTTCTATCCTTCCGAGGTGGGTGAAATGAGGTCCCAGATTGTGGGGGCGATATGCTGACTCTGTAAACCGCTTAGAGAGGGCTGAAAGCCCTATGAAGTGGTATATAAGTCTAACTGCTATTGCTATTGCTATTGATATCTATGATTACGCACGCTTTTGCTTTAGATCTTGCTTTGCTTAGCTGCTATCTACTCATGACCAGTAAAAGTACTCTTAATTCTGCAAAATGGAGTTGAATGGTTTCTTTCTTGGTTACTGAGGCAGGCTGCCTTGACAACGTTTCATTTAACAACTACAATGATTTGCTTAACAACCACAAGAAAAAGGTCATAAGACCAGGGCAGGGGATGACTTAATTATCAACTGCCTTGCTTACTAACGAAAACTCTGAGCCCAATTTTGGCTGTGAGTCGAGAACTACCTGCAATAGGTAGTTGTCATCTAACATGACAAAATGCACTTCTTACTTCCTGTTTATTTGCTTAATTAATGCGCGGTTTGTTTAAACGTGTAAGGCATCATTGGGACTATTTGATTGCAAGCTATGCTGAAACATTGAGTTTAAAATTAAGTCTGCATTCAATTCCTTTCAAATTAATATCAGCTTGGACAAGACCAACGTAGCAAAAACTACAGATGGTCCTTGACTTACAATTGAGAGCCAAAATTTATGTTGTAGATTTGATTTGTCTTCCTCCTGCACTTCATGGATTTTTCAATCTTTTTCAGGTTTACTTGTCCTTTATACTCAGTTCTGGCTACGTCGATATCGCCTGATAATTCTTCGGTCATGTGCTCTAAAATCTATTTCTTCAGAGCTCTTATTTTAGGGGTTGTTAGAGTTGAAACAGGCCATATCCTCTTATCGCCTTTAACCTCCTCCCTTGTTAAAGTCAAAATAGGTGGGCCTCTTAATAATCTGATATTTTATATTTGCTAGGATTACAAAGCAGTTGATACACCCAGTGTGGTTCCTTATGAGACTAGTAACAGAGGATATATATCCTGTTTAACCCCACATTAGTTTTCTGAGATCATTTAAATCTTGGGGAAAGGAAACCATATTTTTTCGATACCAATGGCCGTTCAGTTTGCTTAATTAACCATATATATATATATATATATATATATATATATATATATATATGTGTGTGTGTGTGTGTGTGTGTGTGTGTGTGTGTGTGTGTGTGTGTGTGTGTGTGTGTTATTTGTGCTGATAAATAAATAAAGGGATAAATCAATAAATAAATCAGCACAAATAAAAAAACACAAATATAACAAAGGCAACAGTAAAAATATTGGGTTTCTGTTGTGATGGACTCTTGTGACGAGCCGATTGACAGATGATGGAAGCAGCTAGCTTCCTCCCATAATTGGGGCTTACCAGAGGTTGTAAAAATCTAATATATATATATAACCATTTATATACACAGACACACAGACACACACAGACAGACAGACAGACAGACACACACACACACACATATATATGGTTAATTAAGCAAACTGAACGGCCATTGGTATCGAAAAAATATGGTTTCCTTTCCTCAAGATTTAAATGATCTCAGAAAACTAATATGGGGTTAAACAGGAGAACCCAGGAAATCCCAGAAATATATTTGTGAAAGAGGAGGGAAAGGGTAGAAACATTTTGGAAAAAAAATGTCTTTTCTTTCCCTTGCTCTTATTATTTTGCCCCTGTCGAGTTAAAATCAGAAATTCTCAAAATAAACCTATTCTTTTAACAGGGACGTGTTGGCTGAGTGGCTAAGATGCTGAGCTTGTTGATGAGAAAAGTCAACAGTTCGGCGGTTCGAATCCCTAGTGCCGCGTAATGGAGTGAGCTCCCGTGACTTGTCCCAGCTTCTGCCAACCTAGCAGTTTGAAAGCATGTAAAAAATCCAAGTAGAAAAATAGGAACCAGGTTTGGTGGGAAGGTAACAGCGTTCCGGGCGCTGGGAATAGAGAAGAAATACAGGGCCATGAAGGAAGGGGAGACGGATGCGTGGTCAGCTATAAGGAGCAAAGTATTTGTGGATCTTGGGCATGGTTGGAAAAGAAAGGAAGAAAGGGCTTGGTCATTCTGTGGATAAATCAGGTTGGGCTCACAGAGGCAAATTTGCTCATGATAACAGGTGCTGATAGTTTAGTATATCAGTGGCCACTGCCCATGATAGCTTCCAATATAAGTAGAGGCATCAGTAGAGGCCTTATCCCTATTCCTATTTCAGAAGGAAAGGAAGACAGAAGCAACACCAAGATGCAAGTCAAAGTTGTGGCTCTTTTTCTGGCTATCTGCCTCCTCACTTTCGAAGGCACCACAGCTAGACCTGGGGTAAGGAGCGGTTTGGGTGAAGGAAGGTTCATATGGGATGCAGTGGCTCAGTGGCTAGGACACTAAAAGGTTGGGAGTTCGATGGTTTGAATCTCTAGTGCTGCATAATGCTCCAGTACTTGTCCCAACTTCTGCCAACCTAGCAGTTCGAAAGCATGTAAAAAATGCAAGTAGAAAAAATAGGGACCACCTTTGGTGGGAGGATAACAGAGTTCCGTGCGCCTTCGGCGTTTAGTCATGCTGACCACATGACCATGGAGACGTCTTCGGACAGCGCTGGCTCTTCGGCTTTGAAACGGAGATGAGCACCGCCCCCTAGAGTCGGGAACGACTAGCATGCATGTGCAAGGGAACCTTTATCTACCAATCCATTTGCAACCTCAGTTTAGGAGTTTATTACACTATAAGTCTCAAAATGGCTTTGGACCAGGACAGCAGAAGCTCCTCTCTTATGAATCTACAAGGCTTTGGGTTTTAGTCATGCTGGCCACATGACCATGGAGATGTCTTCGGACAGCGCTGGCTCTTCGGCTTTGAAACGGAGATGAGTACCGCCCTCTAGAGTCAGGAACGACTAGCACATATTGAGCATGGAATATCCCAGAACTGGGGCTCCTGCATTCGTAACTGACTCCACTGAGCGTTGCTGTTTTTAAAGAGTGTGTAACATAAGAGTTATCAGTCAATTGTTTCTTTTTTGGGGAATTTGCAGTAGCTAATGGATGGTCATAGAAGTACCACTCATATCTAATGAGACTAAAGCCTACTACAAGTATTTCAATAGCCAGAGAAGGCAAGCCACAAGATGGCATTCCCATTGAGCCTTTTAGATTTGTTGATGTCTGAAGGCTAGAGAAATAATCAACTGCTCTAAGAACAAGGAGGAGAAGGATCAGTGTCCTGGAGGGATTTAAGTAGCACATCTGTCATGCATTGGGCTTTTCCTTTTCTTCTTTCTTTCTTTCCTTCCTTCTTTCCTTCCTTCTTTTCTCCTTTCCTTTCCTCTCTTCTCCCCTCCCTCCCCTTCCCCTCCCCGGTTTCCTGGTTCCCCCCATCCAAACAAAAGTTCAAGTCCCTGCCCAGCACCCAAATGTCCATCACAGGGTCCAATCAGGCACCGTCCCAACTGGAGATGCCTCACAGTCATGCCACTCCATGTGAAGGGCAAAATGTCCTTGACTCTCTGAGAAAGGAATATTATTTTGACTGTATCGCTTACTCCATATAATCCCCCTTCACAATTTCCCACAGCATAATATGTGGCAGGATTGAAGGCCCAATGCAAAATATGCTTTCCAGGCTTGACATTATCATATCTACCCTGGTCCTTCTTTTCTTACCAACTTGGCTGGTCTTCCCTCCATCTGCTATCCTTTCTTTTCCTCTCCTGTAGTTTGTTAAATTCTTTGATATTCACAAAACTCCGGGATCTTTTTAGTGCTTTTTTTCTAATTCTTCAGCAAAAAGAAAATATCTTAGCTCTTTTTGTTTTCCTTTGCAGAGTGTGGACAGTTTTGACAACAACAATGTAGGATCTAACAGTTTCAATGATAATGGAGTAAGTATGAAATTTAATAATTAAAATTTAATAAATAAGTAAGCAGAATAACTAGGCTTGGAGATAATTTGTTGTCTTCATTCCTCAGTAGGAGGTTAAAAACTATGTTTTGAAAGCTGTATAGAAACTCTTAAATGCACTTCCTTTCTTTCGATTCATCCAAAAGCTAAACATCATCCTTATTTTCTCAAAGTTACCAGGTAAAAAGTCATTTGTCAATGACTGAAGAAAGATATTTGCAGCGCATGGCAACTGAGTTATGAGGGGGATAATATATACATGTCATGTAAATAATAAATTGGCATTAATCAGCTTGATCAACCACAGAAGCCTAGATTTTGTCCCAAATAGCCAATCTCTGTTATTTATGTTTTATTTTTAAAATTACAATAGGCAGTTTCCCATTATGTTGTGTTTCTGTAACTTTATTCAAGGAACAAACCAATAGCAGCTTGGTAAGATTAGGGATGTGGTGGCTCAGGGGCTAAGACACTGAGCTTGTCAATCAAAAAGGTCAGCAGTTCGGCGGTTTGAATCCCTAGTACCGTGTAACAGATACCTGTCCCAGCTTCTGCCAACCTAGCGGTTCGAAAGCACATAAAAATGCAAGTAGAAAAATAGGGACCACCTTTGGTGGGAAGGTAACAGCGTTCCGTGTGCCTTTGTTGTTTAGTCATGCCGGCCACATGACCACGGAGACGTCTTCGGACAGCGCTGTCTCTTTGGCTTTGTAACAGAGATGAGCACCGCCCCCTAGAGTCTGGAACGACTAGCACATATATGCAAGGGGAACCTTTACCTTAAGATTAGGGAGATAGTGGGGCAATTATTAATTGTCATAAGATGGAATCATTAGGTTGCTCTTAGTTTCAAATTGTGTTGTTTTCATTTTATGTTTCAGAACAGCTATAATTCTGGAAACTTTGGAGGGGTATGTATTCACAAATGTATAGATGCCAGTTCTGAGCAGGACTCAAAATTCAATCCTAAAATTCCAAAAGGAGTCAACATTTGGTGGGGATGACATCCATATTCCTCCTGAGTCAGGGGTGGAATGCTGCTGGCATTACTGCCGGTTCGGTGTGCACGCAATTTTGCATGGGAGGCAGGAATGCAGGAGGAAACTAGAACACACTGGGGAGAAAAACAGGAGATCGTGAGCCTCCCCTGCCCCATTTTGGGTCTGAAAAGCCTCCTGCACCAAGCTGGAAGCCAAAATGGGGTCTGGGGGGTGCATGCATGGGGGAGCACACATGCACAGGGAACATAAATGTGGGGCGGGGTGCATGCACAGGAGGTGTTTGCATTGCATTTTACGGATTGGGACATATGCGTCTGTGCATAAGTGTGTGCATGGGCTTTGGGCACAGCACCAAAAAGGTTAACCATCACTGCCCTAACATGCGCTGTTATGCTCTATTTTTAGAATGGTGGAAGCTTTGATAACAATAAGGCTGGTGACAACAGCTTCAATGACAATGGGGTAAGTGTTGGAGAATGTGTTTTGTCTTCTTAGAGAGAGAAAGGAATCCAAAATCAAAGACCACCAAAATAGATCTTGTTATTTTAATGTTTAAATGATTTATCTATATAAAGGAGGAAGAATAGTCTTAGTATCTAGAGCTACATCCTAGCAAGGAGATTTGACAAGGCATGCCTATGTTTGTGTTTGCTTAGGAGACAAAGGCAGGAAGGAAGAGACCAGGTTAGAGATAAACCGGGAACCTAGATAGGATCTGAGCCTCTATCTCAGTTTTTCCTCAACCTGGATAATTTAAAGATGTATAGATTTCAATTTCCGAAGCTCCCAAGACAGCATGGCTTGCTGAAGAATTCTGGAAGTCCACACATCTTAAAGTTGCTAAGGTTGAGAAACATTGCTCTCTCTATATCTTGCTCCTCCTAATGGTCAGTAGTAGTGTGAATGGTTAAGACGCAGTGTTGCAAAGTCCCACTTTCAACAGTAGATGTCAGACATCTACAAACGATAAAATTTTGTGCAGTCCTAAGAAGAGATTCACACAATCCTGGAGCAGATTCACCACAGTTCAAAGGTGTCTTATAACTGGACTCCTTTGAACTGCGGTGCCAGTGGCAACTGTTATGCATCCCACGGACTGCAAAAATAAAGAAGAGCTCTGAGACCAAACCTGACCAAAAACATCACTTGAAGCCAAGATCGCTAAACAAATACTTCCTTACTTTGGTTATCTCGTGAGAGCTGACTCATTTGAAAAGTCCATCATGCCAGGAATGATCAGTGGAAAAAATGAGAAGGGGTTGCCCTATTACCCATTGGCTGAACACAGGGGTGGGTTCCTGCCAGTTCTAACCTCTTCTATAGAAGAGGTTCCACAAATCTACAGTGCCGTTTAGAACCGGTTCCAGCTCCCTCCCCCCGCCCGTCCGCACATCATCAAGATGAAGAATGAGAGGAGGAATTCTGGGAGTTGAAGTCCACAAGTCTTAAAGCTGTCAAGTTTGAACACCCCTGGGTTTTTTTTCTAAAGGGTTAGGGGTGCAAGGGTCTTGTAACTTGACAGCTTTAAGACTTGCGTGCTTTAAATGCCAGAGTTTCTGATCCAACATTTTGATTGCTAAGCAAGAGCGTTGTTAAGTGAGTTTCACCACATTTTGCAAGTTGGCTACACCCACCCAGTCACATGACTGCCAAGCCACTCCCACTCAGTGACATGACTGCCAAGCCACTCCCACTCGGTCACATGGCTGGCAAGCTGCTCCGACCTGGTCACATGGCCGGCAAGCCACTCTCACAAAGCAAGCCACACCTACAGAAGAGGTTCTAAAAAAATTTGAAACCCACCACTGGCTGAACACTACAAAAGATGACCATGGCAGATCTGAAGGAGGTGGTGCAAGACATGGAGAGTACTGATCGATGGAGTGGGATCATTCTACGGGCTGGGAGTTTGACACCCTTGCTCAAGAGGGACTGTACTGCACCCAGTGGTGGGATTCAGCCAGTTCACACTGGTTCGGGCAAACAGGGAGTTGGAAAGACCCACTTTGTCTGTCCACCTGGCCCCACCCCTCCCAGGAGTCTCCACACAGCCCGTTTTTAATGCCAGGTACGTGCAGGGGCCGCACGGAGGGCCTGAGCGGGCAAAAATCGTGCCTTCCAGAAGTCTGAAAATGGGCCTGTTTCCAGCTTTTGAAGGAGCTCTGGAGCCCACAGGAGCCTGGGGAGGGTGAAAAATCTCCCCACCATAGTGCAGGAGGCCAAGTAGGCCATGCCCACTATTCCCACGCCCACTCAGCAACTGGGCAGATAACTGGTTGTTAATAATTTAGGATCCTACCACTGACTGCACCTTAGATAAGATTTTTTTAAATCAACAAAAAAACAATGTCCTGATTTTTTTCTCACTTTTCTGTATTTATTTTTGTATTGTAGAATACCTATAACGGACCTGAAATCTTTGTAAGTTTGTATAATTCTGAACTTCTCTATCAAAAGCTTAATTCTATTATGTAGTTTTCTACTGGTAAGAACCTGGTTTCCAACTCTGGCCAAAGTCCCTTTCGGCCAATCATGGGATCAATCATGAATGAGGCAGCTGATTTTGCCTGAAATAAAATTCATTTTGCGATGGAACCAGGGCTGGGGATGAGGGAGCAGCACAGACAAATAGAACAATTTCCTTGTTGAAACCGATCAGGTATTAGAATTCTGCTTCTAGTGGGAAGTTCCCAATCAGATATGGAGCCATTTGTCTCCAGCATCAACAACTTCAGGCTATAAACTCTGCACAATCGTAATGTTCTAATTGTTATCTCCACTTGTTACCAAGTGCTTCCTTCTCTATAAATGAGAAATTAATCATTAGGGGTAGATCTTATTGATAATGGTGATGAGTGCTTATTGAGAGTCTCATGATATTCAAACTCTTAAGGATGTTTTATTTTCTTCTTTATAGTATTAAAGTATTAAGAGTCTCATGATATTCAAACTCTTAAGGATGTTTTATTTTCTTCTTTATAGTATTAAAAACCTACCATCCCCAGTCCAGATGGTCTCTGCCCAGACTTTTCATCAAGGATATCATTGCCGACTCAAATGATTCTTTTTACTTGGTGTTGAACCTTTATCTGATACCAACTATACAAAAGCTTCTTTTTGCAAATAAAGTAACATGACTTAACCAATGTACCTTCAACAGTTGTGCCTCAGTGTGAATTTATTACCTACTTAATCTATCTACAATCCAATGGATTAAGAGGAGCCTATGGATTAAAATGGTTTTAAGGATTAATTCCAAAGGAGCGGAGTGGTGGCCTAGAGGTGGCGCTCTCACCTCCCAATCAGGAAGCTGTGAGTTTGATCCAAGATAATGGCAGATATTTCTCTCTCCAGGCGCAAAAGGAATATATCTGTTGCAATGGTGGGATTCAGCCAGTTTGCACCTATCCGGGAGAACCGGTTGGTAACTTTCTATGCAGTTCAGAGAACCGGTTGTTGGAAGAAATCTTTTGTTTCCGTCCACATTCCAGGCCTAATTCTGTAAAGAAGGCAGGAAGGAAACATTCTGGTGTTGTTTCTAGCCTAATCTTTATTGCCCTGCTTACAGAAACTGCCTCTCCAGTTAACCCTTAATACCATTGTAACAACTAAGGCGAAGTACCCATCGACCTGAGTGACATTGATTTGGCCCGCCCACATGATCACATGACCACCAAGCTCCACCTACCCAGCTGGTCATTAGGGCAGAGAACTGGTTGGTAAATTATTTGAATCCCACCACTGATTTGCTGTGAATTACATGTAGGCATCAGGAAGGGCATCCAGTCAGTAAATGCTCAGCTCCATTTATTCGTCCTAACTTCAGCCCGATGCAATAGCAATAGCAATTAGCAATAGCAGTTAGACTTATATACCGCTTCATAGGGCTTTCAGCCCTCTCCAAGCGGTTTACAGAGTCAGCATATTGCCCCCAACAACAATCCGGATCCTCATTTTACCCACCCCGGAAGGATGGAAGGCTGAATCAACCCTGAGCCGGTGAGATTTTAACAGCCGAACTGCAGAACTGCAGTCAGCTGAAGTAGCCTGCAGTGCTGCATTTAACCACTGCGCCCACCTCGGCAAGAGATGGCAGGGTTTTTAAAAGAAAAGAAAAAAGCTAAACCAACATCTTTCTTCCAAAAAACAATTGGTCAAAAGCCACCCATCAAAGGTATGGGGGAACTCACTGGCCTTAACTGGATTAGAGAGAGAAGAAAATTGTGTCAATTGACTCAATCAACTAACCCCAAAGGATTAAGTTTAGTTTGTTTAGACCTTGTTTAATTTGGGATTAAACAAACACCTCCCAATCTGGTACATCGTTCAACTGTTTCCCAGAGTTTGGATGATCTGTTCTGACATCTGAAAGCAGGTCCAAATCCAAAAATACTTTTGTGGAACTGGAAGTCTCTGGAGATAATTTGGCTCTCTGGTTATCTTGCTTCTAAACGCTCCCAGTTAGCCTTTGGGTAGGGATTTTGAAAAGTATGTGGGTGAAACATAACAGCAACAGGATCCAAATGTTTAAAGAACATTTAAACACAGGTAGTCCTTTGTTAATAACCCTAATTGGGACTGGGAACTCCATTGCTAGTGTGGCTTTCCCAAAGCTAGAAACCTTCCTTCTCAACAACCCTCTGCCATTTTCTGATCCAAATGTCTAGAATAGTGATGGTGACCCAAAAAAGGGCCTGAAAATGTTCCCCAAAACGGCCTGAAAAATGGCCTGTTTTTTGGGCACTTTGGGGGCTGTTTTCTGACCCTCTGGCACTGACAAAGACCAGCTGGCCAGCACGCATGTGTGCTCCTGGTACCAGAAGAACAGCTGGCGATGGTGCACATGCCCACAGAGAGGACTCTGCATGCCACCTCTGGCACATATGCCATAGGTTTGCCATCATGGGCCTAGAACAATGGTTCCCAAACTTGGCAACTTTAAGACTTGTGGACTTCAACTCCCAGAATTCTCCAGCCAGCAGAGCAGAGCTGGCTGGAGAATTCTGGGAGTTGAAGTCCACAAGTCTTAAAGTTGCCAAGTTTGGGAACCACTGGCCTAAAAGAACTGCTTTGAACAGCTTTTCAAAGCCAAGATGTAGAGCAGATATTTGACGTAGGTTTGCTACAACGTTGTATAAGTAGTCCTCATAAAGTAGTCCCCAGAATGTCTGTTGCCAGGCGAGATGGTTGTTAAGGGAGTCCCCCACCCATTTTACGACCTTTCTTGCCACACTTGTTAAGTGAACACACTGCAGTTGTAAAGTTAGTTACACGGCGGTTAAATTAACATGGCTTCCCCCGTTGACTTTGCTGATCAGAAAGCATCAAAAGGGGATCATGTGAGCCCGGGACACCGCAATTGTCGTTAGTATTTTTCATTTTCATTGTATCTAAAAGGTCATCTGCCATCACCATAAGAATGAAATCCTTGCCGAGGGCTCAGATTTAGAGCACTGAGGCTGCAATGGTGTGAAAAACATCCTTTTTTTCCAATGCCGTCATAACTTCACTAAATGAATGGTTGTAAATTGAGGACTACCCATGTCCTTCTAGAAGTGGCAACAGCACGGCTGTTGCACTCCAGTGAGAAGCCGCGAGAGCATAATCTCACTGCCAGGTAAGGGGTGCGGCAGTCTTCCTATATCCCAGGGCTGATGCTCAGCTTACAAGACAGAGGAAGCTGAAAAATGGCCTGAAAATGTCCCCCCAAATGGCCTGAAAACAACCTGAAAAATGGCATGTTTTGGAGGCACTTTTTGGGCTGTTTTCTGGCCCTCTGGCACCCACAAAGACCAGCTGGCCAGCACGCATGTGTGCTCCTGATACCAGAGGAGCAGCTGATGATTGCGCACGTGCCCACAGAGAGGATTCTGCATGCCACCTCTGGCCAGTGAGAAGCAGCGAGAGCATAATTTCTTTGCCAGGTAAGGTGGCGCGGCAGTCTTCCTATGTCCCAGGGCTGACGCTCGGCTTACAAGACAGAGGAGGCTGTTGGTCATGTGGACATTTGATGTGATTGAGGCTTGATAACTTTTAGGCGTTGAAATCATAAAAGGATAAGAATGGATGATGCTTTTACTTTATTGCCATTGAAAGCTCCCTTAACCCAGAAGACAGAAGTAAGCAGACACTACTCCTACAACCACCCCTACATTTTGGTAGATTTCATTAAGATCACTTCTAATCAGGATGAAAGGAGGACGTTGTCTAACAGCTTGCTCTTCCTTCCGACATTGGCAGCACCTGGAAGAACAGAAGGATGAGATGACCAAGAGCACAACCGACACTGTTGGAAGCAAATTCGGTCCGTGCCTGGCTCGCGCAGGGGTGAGTTCCTGCCAGTTCTAACCTCTTCTATAGAAGAGGTTCCACAAATCTATCGTGCCGTTTAGAACCGGTTTCAGCTCCCTCCCCCTGCCCGTCCGCACATCATCAAGATGAAGAGCGAGAGGAGGAATTCTGGGAGTTGAAGTCCACAAGTCTTAAAGCTGTCAAGTTTGAACACCCCTGGGTTTTTTTCCTAAAGGGTTAGGGGTGCAAAGGTCTTGTAACTTGACAGCTTTAAGACTTGCGTGCTTTAAATGCCAGAGTTTCTGAGCCAATATTTTGATTGCTAAGCAAGAGCGTTGTTAAGTGAGTTTCACCACATTTTACAAGTTGGCTACACCCACCCAGTCACATGACTGCCAAGCCACTCCCACTTGGTCACATGGCTGGCAAGCTGCTCCCATCTGGTCACATGGCTGGCAAGCCACTCTCACAAAGCAGGCCACACCTACAGAAAAGGTTCTAAAATTTTTGAAACCCACCACTGGCTGAACACTACAAAAGATGACCATAGCAGATCTGAAGGAGGTGGTGCAAGACATGGATAGTACTGATCGATAGAGTGGGATCATTCTACGGGCCGGGAGTTTGACACCCCTGCTCAAGAAGGACTGTACTGCACCGAATGGTGGGATTCAGCCAGTGACAAATTCCTTGTGTCCAATTGCACTTTCCCAATAAAGCTGTTTTGTTCTGTTCTATTCAGTTCCATTCCATTCCTAATTTACAGAACACCACCACCCCCCTTTCATGTCAATCTGGCAGGCCTGCAAACCAGTACCCTGGAAATTGGAGACTGCAATTCAATCTTCACCTTCAGTAGGAAAAGACCAAAGTTCCTTGGACATGAATATTTGGAAACTGATACTGCATTAGAAAACTTACCAGTAGTGCTTACTGTTACTCCTCCTGTTCCCCTTGTTCATTCTAGAAAAATACAGACAGTCCATCCCGTTAGTTATCTATGATCAGAGAAACCTAACTTTTTTTTAATTGAAAATTTTGAAAAAAAAACACCTTTTACAAATGTTTACTTCTCTCCCGCTACCCTCCCCACCCAACCCCCCCCCCCAGCCTCCCCACCCCCCGACTTCCCAGAACCAATACAGGGTATAAATCTTTAACAAAAATATTCTAAAATAAACTTTAAAAAAGTTAATATCCTCTTTCAATTGAGCTTTATAGGCTAGCTCTAAACAGATTAGATCATTCCTTGTTTCTTCAGTCATAAGCTATCTGAGTTTGAGTTTGAGTTTAATTTTATTTATAGGCTGCCCAATCCCAGAGGATTCTGGGCGGCTTATAGCGAGGAGAAAAAAACAATAAAAGAAAATAAGAATAAAAACAGACAAATTAAAAACAACACAAATACATTCGTTTCGGTCAGGGCTGGACCTCAACAATGAGGTCAACAGCCGCAGGCCTGCCGGAATAGCTAGATCTTGGCAGCTTTTCTCAAGGCCATGAGAGTGGGTAAGGTCCGGATTTCTGGGGGTAGTTCGTTCCAAAGGGTCGGAGCAGCCACAGAGAAGGCTCTCCTCCGGAGACCGCCAGCCGACATTGTCTGGCTGACGGCATCTGAAGGAGGCCCACCCTGTGGGATCTTACCGGCCATTGGGAGGAGTGTGGCAGTAGGCGGTCTCGCAGGTATGCTGGGCCTAAGCCATGTAGGGCTGGAATTTTTTCGTCCCATATTTATTTTGAGTATAGTCAATCCATCTTCTCCACTCCAGTTTATATCTCTCATTGGAATGGTCCTTGAGATATGCTGATATTTTAGCCATCTCTGCTAAGTTTTAATGTCCATTCGAGAAACCTGATTTTCAATAACTGCGTAATAGCGCTTCAGTCATCCTCGCTAGAGACGCTAAGAATTGTAATGCCCGCAAACCAGTACAATGTCGAACTGGGGGAAGGGAATGCAATAAATTGCATCTGCAGCTTGCTGTCCAACTGGGTTCGCTCAACATATTTAACCAGGTCAGTTCAAGACCCATTTACAGCATAAACTACATTTGGAAGTTTGTTTTCAACATTGTTTCTGGGTTGTTTATGGCATAGCAGAAGATCAAAGCTAGTAATGGGAACGATAAATAAATGGGTCATTTTTGGGACTTGATCCCTTTTCTTACCTGATTTTGTCTTCCTTTCCCTTTCCCCTTTCCTCTTCCTTTTCCTCTTCCTTTCCCTCTTCCTTTCCCCTTTCCTTTTCCTTTTCCTTTTCCCTTTCCTTTTCCTTTTCCCCTTCCTTCTTCCGGATTGCTTTCATCTCCTTGATTTTGTTCCATTTGGTCAGGCTAGAAAACAAACAGGCAAGGGTATCCATTTGCAATGAGATTTGAACTTGTCTGAAAGTGAAAAGGTAATCATCTTTTTTCCTCGGGCAAAAAAGCCACGCCTGGTCTCTTGCAAGCACGCACCAAGGGTTGCATTCGGAAGGCGACAAAGGCCAAGACCACAAAGCAGGACCATTTTATTTGCATTTGGAGGGGATTAAAAATAAATAGAATCAATATCCTGGTTCTCTAATTAGGGGATTTGATCACTTTCCCCTCTATAGTAAAAAGGGCCAAATAAAGCAAGTCACCTTGGAGAGCTTTGGGAACAATCCCCAAGACTCTTTGTGGGTGGCCATGGGATCCAACTATGCATTTCTGTTTTAAAGCCTTGTGAACCTTCTACATCTTAATATCCATGGATATTCTCAATCATCAAAGCAGTGGTGGGTTGCAGGTGGTACGCCCCGGTACAGGTGTACCGGAGCCTGCCCGGAGCACCGGGTACCATTCCGGTACAGTGCTCCGGAGGGCTCACCTGCCCACCCATACTCCTTACTTGTCTTTAAAGTCTTCCACGCTTCTGTGCACACGCATGGCATGTACAGCGCCTGTGTGATGCTCTGCTGAGCATCTGGAGCATCATGGAGGCTTGCGAAGGCGTTGCTGGATAGTATAACACATGCACGTGCCGTGCGCATCCATGTGGACGCCGCCAGGCCCATTCCAACCGTACCGGTTGGAACTGGATCCAGAACCCACCACTGCATCAAAGTCATGGTTGAGCCAAAGGTGCTTTTTCAAAAGGCAGCTGGACTCTCTTGTGCTTCCCCCTCCCCCTCCTTGAAAACATTTCGCCTCTCACCCAAGAACTGAAGAACCAGGAAAGTCCAGTTTCCTTTTGAAAAAGATGCTTAATTTTTATATGGAATCGACAGAATTGGATAAGATAGCAACAGGAACAGAAGAAAGGGCAATAAAAATAATTGTATAGTTATTTACTGTGGATTAAATTAGAAGAAGAACAAGTAAAAGAAACGATGATAGCATGGGTAGAAAACTTTGGGCATGCGATAGATTTAGTTAAGTGGCAGCAACTGCGGGATAGAAATGATAAAACTAATAATGTCAACTGCATACAAGGAGAATTTGTACGAAATGTTTTATAGATGGCATATGTCACACGAACGATTGGGAAAAATGTTTAAAGACAAATCAACTAAATCTTGGAAATTTCACCAGACACCGGGGTCGTAGTATCATATTTGGTGGACATGTGTAGAAGCAAAAAAATACTGGGCAAAAATCCAAATGTGGTTGAAGAAGATGACTCAGCAGCATATTGATCTAAAACTTAAACTGTTCTTGTTTGGGTACCTCGTCAGAAAAATATAGTAAAGAAAATGTATATTTGATTATTCATTTAAAAACTGCAGCTAGACATGTCTTTGCACAAAATTGGAAAGGCGAAGAGATGCCCACAGATGAAAATTTGTTTTAAAAAATATTAGAATGTGCAGAAATGAATAGATTAATGCTTGCAATTAAAGGAAAGGAAGAATCTGATTATTATAATATAGGAGAGCTATTCTATCAATGATTAGAGAACAAATATGAAAATAATGTATTATAAAGTGAAATAAATTAAGAAGAGAAATGTTATAACAAACAGGAAAAAAAAGTGAAAGCACTTCTGGGATTTCTCCAACCTATCATTTTCCAGTTGTGATAAACTACAAGTCCCATCAACCTCCACAGTGAATTCAGCTCATCAACACACAGGTAGATAAGAAGATTGGGAATGGCTGGTTTTCACTATCTAATAAGCCTCACCAGATGGAATTTTGGAAACTTGCATTCCTAGTACAGTTGGAAGGCATCAAACAGGGGAAGGATGGCTTAATGGGTAAAAACATCAGAGTCGTGCCATCTTCCTCCTCCTTCCTAGCTGAAAAGCTTGCCTCATTTTACCAAATGACAGGGCTAAACGTGCAGAAAGTTAGCACCCACCCCTCTACTAGAAGAATGAAATATTTTTAGGAAATATTAAAAAGGCAGAATATTATACCTCCCTGGATGAGAAAAGGAGAAAAGTGCTCTTGGAAAGCAGCCCCCAGAAAGACTGGGCCATCCTATCTACAAAACAAAAGGCCTCCAGCTCTAGGGTGATGGGATTAAGACATCACCCTCCAGGACATGATAGGATTATCTAGCAGCAGAGCTCATCAGAAGGCACCTGATACATCACTCAGCACAATTCAACCAGATTTATCTCAGACAAACTCCTAGGATTTGCACATGATCCCTACAGCAGCCAATAGGATATATGCCCTTGCCACTGGAACAGAAAGCTCTAGGGCAAGGCTCAAGAGTGTGTGTGTGTGTGTGTGTGTGTGTGTGTATAAAACACAAGCACAAATATAACACAAATATAACAAAGGCAACAGTAAAAATATTGGGTTTCTGTCGTGATGGACTCTTGTGACGAGCCAATTGACAGATAATGGAAGCAGTTAGCTTCCTCCCATAAACATGTGTGTGTGTGTGTGTGTGTGTGTGTGTGTGTGTGTGTGTGTGTATGTATGTATGTATGTATGTATGTGTGTATATATATATATATATATATATATATATATATATATATATATATATATATATATATATATATATATATATATATATATATATATATATATATATATATATATATATATATATATATACTTAAAGTCACAACCCCTGGTATGCCCAAGTGTGGGAGGAAGGTCACACTTCCACTCTCTGTCATTAGGCTCGTCACAAGAGTCCATCCAGACAGAAACCCAATATTTTTACTGTTGCCTTTGTTATATTTGTGTTTTTATTTGTGCTGATATATATGTTATATATATGTATATATATATGTTATATATATATGATATATATATATGTTATATATATATGATATATATGTTTTTATTTGTGCTGATAAATAAATAAAGGAAGACTAGTATAGATCTATTTCAAGCTATTTAGCTCTCATCAGCTAGCCATATCCTTACTGGGATTCGAACCTGTGCTCTATTGCCTCCCAGATATATATATATCCGGAATCACACGTGCTTGGTGGTTCTGCTTCACCATTAAACCACCCTTCCAAACAGTCACCATGTTTCCAATGTATTTCTCCCCACTTGGAACTGAACCCAGAGAGACATTTCTTTCAACACATTTATCATTTGCCATACTTACAGCAGCTCTTTTCACCAAACGTGCATTACTCTGAATAAAATAATAATAAAAAAACAGTTAATAATTTCTGCTTTTTCCCTACTAAAACAGAAAAGAGTTTTGCTGCTGGTTGCTCGGAATTCATCAGTTTTTTAAATGGCTTTCTGGAAAAATTGTCTTTCTTTCCCCTACTCTTTCGGTACAAAGGAAATTTGTTTCTTTTTCCAACTTCCTTTAAAGAAAAAGAGATTTCTGGGGAAATCCTCATGAATCAAGTGAGGTCTTGAATTTCCTGTAGATCAAAGCTCTCCAAACTTGCCAACTTTAAGATTTGTGGACTTCAACTCCCAGAATTCCTCAGCCAGCCATGCTGAGGAATTCTGGAAGTTGAAGTCCACAAGTCCTAAAGTGGCCAAGTTTGGAGAGTCCCGATTTAGATAAACGGTGATGAAGTAGTGGTTGTTAATCTTCTGCCTTTTATTATACAACCATCCTTGTGTGGGGCTTCCCTCCGAGGTGGCTTGCTGCCGGTTTTATTACCGGTTTGCTTCGCACGTGTGCGCAGTTCAATGTAAATTGTTCTTCATGCATGCGCAGAACAATTTATAGTGAACTGTGCAAGCACGTGCACTAC
This sequence comes from Thamnophis sirtalis, assembly GCF_051295495.1. Lineage (NCBI taxonomy): Eukaryota > Metazoa > Chordata > Lepidosauria > Squamata > Natricidae > Thamnophis > Thamnophis sirtalis. The sequence goes on along the minus strand of NW_028261393.1, from coordinate 9,498,084 downwards.
TAAACAATATGCAGGCAACGTCAGCGGCGACAGGGGAATTGGTTCAGGGGCATGGCCAGCCTGAATCACTGCCGGTTCTGTGACTTAGGCCAAAATACCACTCCTGGTTTGACCGAACTGGGCCAAACCCAGAGCAACCCACCTCTGGCTTCCCTGACTTCTCATTATATTCCAGACTTTTAAAGTTGCTTCTCTAGACTAGGAAGGAAGGAGCAGCAGGAAGGCAATAAAGAGAGCCGAGAGAGAGCCGAGATGGCGCAGTGGTTAAATGCAGCACTGCAGACTACTTCAGCTGACTGTAGTTCTGCAGTTTGGCTGTTCAAATCTCACTGGCTCAGGGTTGACTCAGCCTTCCGTCCTTCCGAGGTGGGTAAAATGAGGACCCAGATTGTTGGGGGCAATATGCTGACTCTGTAAACCGCTTAGAGAGGGCTGAAAGCCCTATGAAGCGGTATATAAGTCTAACTGCTATTGCTATTGCTATTGCTATTGCTAATAAACACTTTGACCAGTCATCCTGAGATTCCCATCATGCTCTGCAGGATGTTCCAACCTAGTCATTGAGGGAAGTGGGTGGGTTGCCTTGCAGAACAGACCAAAGGGTAAATACTAGTCTTGTAGCACCCGTCTGCAAGTTGTGGACCCAGAAACCACCATAGAGTAAAACTCTTTGGTTTGTACTCAATGGTAGAACTTCAGGAGATATTAGTATAACATTTTGGATACTTACCAGAAGGTTATTTGGTGCTGCAGCTGGCAAGGGTTTGACATGAGCTTCAGCAGCCCCCTGGAGTTCCTGTTGAAAAGGGGAAGGGGGGAATCAACTACAAATGAGAAACTACAAGTCCCATCAGCCTCCACAGCGAACTCAGCCCATCCAACATATTTGGAGGATAATGACTTATCTTATTGGTATCATTATTATGATTCTTATTACTCTATTGCTTTGCATATGCATTGAAAGCTTCTGGAGTGGAGACAAATTCCATGTGTGTCTAATCACGCTTGGCCAAATAAAGTATTATTCCATTCCATTCCATTCCATTCTATTCTATTCTATTCTATTCTATTCTATTCTTCTCTAATGACTTCAAATACAATTCAATACAATTCAATACAATAGCAGAGTTGGAAGGGACCTTGGAGGTCTTCTAGTCCAACCCCCTGCCTAGGCAGGAAACCCTATACCATTTCAGACAAATGGCTATCCAACATCTTCTTAAAGACTTCCAGTGTTGGGGCATTCACAACTTCTGGAGGCAACTTCTGTTCCACTGATTAATTGTTCTAACTGGAAATTAGAACAATTTCTCTTCAATTCTAAGTTGCTTCTTTCCTTAATTAGTTTCCACCCATTGCTTCTTGTCCAGCCTTTGGGTGCTTTGGAGAATAGCTTGACTGCCTCTTCTTTGTGGCAAGCCCTGAGATATTGGAAGACAGCTATCATATCTCCCCTAGTCTTTCTTTTCATTAAACTAGTCATACCCAGTTCCTGCAACTGTTCTTCATATGTTTTAGCCTCCAGTCCCCTAATCATCTTTGTTGCTCTTCTCTGCACTCTTTCTAGAATCTCCACATCTTTTCTACATTGTGGTTACCAAAATTGAATGCAGTATTCCAAGTGTGGCCTTACCAAGGCCTTATAAAGTGGTATTAACACTTCATGTGATCTTAATTCTATCCCTCTGTTTATGCAGCCTAGAACTGTGTTGGCTTTTTTGGCAGCTGCAGCAGACAACTGGCTCATATTGAAATGGTTGTCCACTAGGACTCCAAGATCCCCCTCACAGTTACTACTATTGAGCAAGGTACCACCTAATTCTGTATCTGTGCATTTCGTTTTTCTTGCCTAATGTAGAACCTTACTCTATAATGTAGAACCTTACTCTATAAATAATGCATGCCAGGTTGTATTTTGGAGACTTGTATTCCCAACAGAGAATGAAGTAGGAAAAGGGTGGTGTAGTGGATAAGAACCTCAAAAGACCTGCCACCGTTCTCCTCCTTCCTAGCTAAGATGGTTGTCTCCCTTTACGTAATGATAGAGATACTCTTGTATGTCATTTGCCAATGTAGCATCTTTCCAACCTACTTACAGCTGCTTTTCCCTCCGCATGTTTCTTTTTTTCCTGGAGAACAAATAAGAAAAACAAAGATTAATGCATTCTGCTTTCCCCTACTAATCGTGGAAGCACAGAACAGTTTTGCTCTTGGTTGCTGGGAGTGAAATAGGTTTTGTAAATGCCCTGCAGGAAGTCCTACTCTTCCCTCTATCAGTTTGAAAGAAAGATTGTTTCTTTTTCCAAATCCTTTCAAAGAAAAAGGGATCCCTGGAGAAATCCTCCCGAACTGAGTAAAGTCTTGAATTTTCTTTAGAGCAGGGGTCGGCAACCCACAGCTCTGGAGCTGCATGTGGCTCTTTCATCCCTCTGCTGTGCCTCCCTGTTGCCGGTCAGCTCCACAGTTGATAAGGCTTTCAGTTAGGACAGGTAGAAGAAAAAGGGACACAATGCTAGGGGACTCTCTGGTAGGGGAATTGGACTTCCGGTTGGCAGAGGAAAAAGGACACCATGCTAGGAGGAGACTCTATGATGGGGGAACCAGACTGATTTTAGAATACTATATAGAAATAGGCATAATAATATTCCTCCCTTGCTAATTTCTACCTCTATTCTAAATCTTAACAGCATACATTTTATATTAGTAGGTATTCTATTTCTATCCATCATCTCTTGCCCGTTTTAGTATTTCAATTCTTGCTGATTTTTGGCATATGGCTGAATACCACCACTGTGTGTGTCCAATTGTAGAACTTCCACTAAAGGGATGTTAGCATAATATTTTCTGGCACTTACCTGAAGGTCCTGGGGTACAGGTTTCAAATGTTTGGCTTGATCTTTAGCGTCCTCAACAGCAGCCTGTCAAAATGGGCAAGAGTGAAAACCGGAATTGGGATGAGCAAGTGAAGAGCAATATTTGGCCATCTATCCCATTTGGCCAAAGATGAAGCACAGAAACACCACTGAAAGGAGGGAAGCCATAGCGGATATGGGCAAGAGACAACCCTTTCTAACATTTAGCAAGTTCCTAGGAGAGCTCATTAAAGGAAGTGAAGTAATAGAGATGACATCTAAATTAAAGGAAATAACATCAATGAAACATTTTATTTTTAAGTTCCCCCATGGCCTGGATTTTCCTGTGAGTCCTGTAGGCAAAAAACAGGAATTTATCTTTCAAACCTTGTCATAATTAATTAAAAAGGGGGCATTTGCAAAATTGTGGTTCTGCAAATATAAATCTTAGTCTTGTGGATGGCAGATATGGCATGCGAATGTTGGAAATGTGGAGTTGAACCAACAAATAACTTCTGGGGAAATCCTGCAGGTAATCAAACAACTAATATTAGGAACAATGTAAACTGCTTAAAGTTTGTGTAATGGCAAGAAGCTGAGTTTTACTGAGATTTTACTGATTTTTTTTTCTCTTTCTTTTTTCTTTTTTCTTTTTTTAATTTCCTTGGCTTTAATATATCTTAGACTGTGTTTGATAAAAAGCTATACCGTGTATGGGCTCTGGGAAGTCGGGGGGGGGGGAGGGAGGTGGGGTCATAGGGGGGAGAGGGGAAATATAGTATGTGCCAGATTTTAAAGTAACATGATTGCACTTGTGTACTGTTGCCTTTTTAATTCTAATGTAAAAACAAGAAGCTGAATATATTGATAGATAGTAGAAATACACCGAAGGGAGGAGCAGAGGGAAAGAAGAAAGAGGGGGAGAGAGGGTGGGAGAGAGGATCGGAAGGAGGGTGAGATGGAAGGGAGGGAGTGTATTGGGAGAAAGGAGTGATAGAGGGGGAGGGGAAGTAGGAGAGGGAAATGTTGGAGGGGAGAAAGGAAAGTTGGAGGGGGGTGAAAGAAAGGGTGTATGGAGGGTTGAAGTGGTATATTGGGTTTGTATTTTGGGGAGTATTTTTGACAAGGATGGCTGTGTTTATTGCTCAATGTTATATGGCCCCGGTCATGCACAGTATATATGTGACTGTATGAAATGAAAATGAAAATAAAACATATTTGGAAACGGAAATGTGGAGTGCTTACCCCCAATTTGGCCTGGACCTCCTGAAAGAAAAAATGTTCATGATTATTAACAAAATAATGAAGAAGCGAAAGACAAATAGAAAGGGAAGGAGAAATGTAAAAAAAAAAAGGCTATGGTATTCCTTTTTATGTTTAAGCGTACACATGCTGAAAACATACCTTAAGCAACTAATCGTTGATTCATTAAATGAACATTCAAAATGATTGTAAGAAAAACAAATAAAAAGTGTATCTTGAATAACTGTGCGGGGGGGTATTTTTGCAATTCAAATGTGAGCCCTTTTTCAATCTAAGAGATGCCCGAAGAGCTTTCCAAAACACCAGATGAATAGACAGTGTTTCATTTTTTGAAGAATGTCAAATGTGAAATAGGGTTTCACTACCTGCTTTAATTTGTATAAAATTAAAATTGTACTTTGAAACATCTGCAAGGAATTAGAAATTTTTTTTGAATTGAAGGCAATATTAGTAGGGGTTCGGACACAAATCTGACATTTCTCCACCTCCACTCTTGCAGATAATTGCAGATATAAGCAATGCGCAAATATAGTGGTCAAACATGGCAATTACATTGGTAATGAGGATCTCATTCAAAGAATACAAGAAGGAAAGCAGAATAGCAGAAAATAAAGAGAGATGGTTTCAAGGTGACTTGTGTTGATAATTAAGCCCAACGCCCTAAATTGATCCCCTCTTACCAGAAGTTGTCCGAAGGCCACCACAAAAAAACAAGCAAGCAATGGACGGATCATCTTGCTTCTCTTCTACTCTTTGCTCTTCCAAATAGTGAAGTTCTCCTGATGGCATTGGTGTGTGAGGTGTGTGAGTTATTTATACTTCACCTGGTATGCTTCAGTGAACCTTAACCAATGGCCCTATTGTCAAAGGAGGAAGTAGTGGTTGAATGAAAGATATTTTGATAAGTAAAGGCCATCAGATATGGTTGCCCTCACCATCGTGCCAGTTCAGGTCACCACTAGATAAGGAAGCCTTTCAACAATCAACACAACTTCTAGACTTCCAAATTTTACACATTGATAATGATGTTGTAGCATGGAATCTGGAAGGTGAGAGAACGGCTAATAATGACGTACATATAGAATAGAATAACAGAGGGGACCTTGGGGGGCTTCTAGTCCAATCCCCTGCTTAGGCAGGAAACCCTACATCTAGACAAATGGTTATCCAACATCACCTTATTTTTTAAATAGTTTTTATTAAACATTTTTACCTTTAAAAACAGAAAAAAACCACAATAACAACCATAAGAGAAAAATCAAGACAAACATAACAATATAAAGTAGTTATAGAGCCTTTTGTATTGGCATTCATGTTTAGCCTTTGTAGTTCTCCATCCTATCGATTTTAAATTTTCTAATAATATAATAACAGTAGTATTAATAGTTGTAATAATATTCTTTGTTCATATCACCATTATATTTACAGTGCAGTCAATACTTCAAGTTTGATAGTAATTAGTAACTTTGGTTAATTTTTATTCAATACTAGTTTAGAAGAGAAAAAAAACCAGAAAGACTTCTATTTCCTGCTTTGGCTTCTGTTTTCTAGCTACTTATAAATTCTATTCCATATTTTATAGAAATCTGATTCTTCTTTTTCTTTTAATTCCATGGTCATTTTGTCCATCTCTGCACATTCAAGTTGGTTGGTTGGTTTATTGCAGTGGTCCCCAACCTTTTTATCGCTGTGGACCAGTCAGCCTTTGATAATTTTACCGTGGCCCGCTTAGCGCACGCAGGGGTTGGAGGGCGTTGTTCGCGACGACACATTGATTGTTTATATATCACGTGCGTACCAGCGCGGGGCTCTCTTCCCTGGAGCCTTTGCGAACGGCCCAGGAGCCTTTGCGCTGCAGCCATCATGTCCCCCGGCCGCTGCAGCGATCATGTCCCCCGGCCGCTGCAGCGATCATGTCCCCCGGCCGCTGCGCGGCCCGGTGCCAGGTACTCCACGGCCCGGCACCGGTCCGTGGACCGAGGGTTGGGGACCACTGGTTTATTGGATTTATATGCCTCCCTTCTCCCAAGGACTCAGGGCGGCATACAACATTAAAAAAAAAACATATTACAAAAGTTAAAAAAAATTAGACAGAGTATCCAAAAGACAAACCCAATTAAGATTCACAATAACATTTTTAAAAAATTGATTAAAATTAACAATAATCAATCATTTATTTTATTTTGTTTCGTCTGCGGGTATATTGATTTGTTTCCAGTTTTGTGCGAAAGAAATCCTGGCTGTAGTGAGTAAGTGTAGTATTATGTATTGAAATTGTTTATCCATTTTCGAGTGCAATATTCCTAATAAGAACAATTCTGGTTTCAATTCTATTTTTTGCTCCGTAATTTCTTCCAGCCATTTCTGAATTTTGCACCAATATTTAGAGGTGGGTTCCTACCAGTTCGCATCCATTCATTAGAACCGGTTCGTCAAATCTACCGAACCGGTTAGAAGAGGTTCCACCAGTGGACCCGGAAAGCAGGCCACACCTACAGAAGAGGTTCCAAAATTTTTTGAAACCCACCACTGCAATATTTTCTTGTGATGGGGCAAGTCCACCACATATGGTAGAATGTTCCAGTCTTGTGGCTACATCTCCAACATTTGGGGGATAAATTTGGATACATTTTGGCCAATCTCACTGGGGGCAAATGCCATCTATAAAACATTTTATAGAGGTTTTCTTTGTAGGCTACTGCAGTCGTAAATTTATAATTTCTTTCCCAAAGTTTGTCTCATTTTTCTAACTCTATATTATGGCCAAAGTTTCTTCCCCAGCTAATCATTGTCTCCTCTGTGTCTTCCTTTATTTTATATCTTAAAAGAAAATTATATAATTTGGTAATCATTTTTCCTCTTGTTCCTAATAATATTTTATCTAATTCCATTTCTTTCTCATGTATTCTGTATTGTTCCCGGTCTTTTTTTAAATCTTGTTTTAATTTGTAAATAAGGCCACCATTCCATATTTATTCCTTGTGTTTTCAGATATTGTATTGATTTTAGTTCTCCTTTTTCATCTGCATAGCTTACCATTTTACTGAGATCTATGGTATTTGGATTGTTGATAACCAGATTGGGATTTTCATAAAATGGTTCTTTTTGATTTTGATTTTCACAGACCTTAAAGAGGGCATCTCTTACTATGTGTCTCTGGAAGTATGAATGAGATTTATTATTTCCCAGAAGAAGCCATGCCAGCCTAGTTAGAAATTCTAGCATAAGAATCCTTTTATTTTTTAGTTGAATCCAGTCCTTGAGCCATGTCAGGGCTGCCAACATCTTCTTAAAAACCTCCAGTGTTGGAGCATTCAGAACTTCTGGAGGCAAGTTGTCCCACAGATTAATAGTTCCAACTTTCAGGAAATTTCTTCTCAATTCTAAGTTGCTTCTCTCCTTCTTTAGTTTCCACCCAATGATTCTTGTTCTATCCTCAGGTGCTTTGGAGAATAGCTTGGCTCCCTCTTCTTTATCGCAAGCCCTGAGATATCAGAACATTGCTATCATGTCTCCCCTAGTCCTTCCTTTCATTAAACTAGACATAACCAGTTTCTGCAACCATTCTTTATATGTTTTAGCCTCCATTCCCCTAATACTCTTTGTTGCTCTTCTCTGAAATCTTTCTAGAGGCTCAGCATATTTTTTACATCATGGTGACCAAAACTGAATGCAGTATTCCAAATGTGGCCTTACCAAGGAATTATAAAGTAGTATCAACACTTCACGTGGTCTTGATTCTATCCCTCGGTTTATGTAGGTGCTTTGGGCCATGATGAGTATGGATCTGCTAATGTCAGAAAGAGATAGTAAAGCAGGTTGAGTACTATAACTAATCTGGTCAGTTCCAAGTTAATAAATGTGAAAGAGGTACCACAAGACCTGAAATCTGTTCTTTTTCTTCCACTTAATCCATTTTTTTTGCTACATTTATGTGCAGATTTTGCTATTTTTTCATATTCTGGCTTGGTGTCCATATGGCAACTGTATATGCTCTATTGCCAAAGATTATACCAGCTATAAACACATCATGGGACTCTCATCCTTATCTTAAGGCCTTTCATCCTAAGGTCACTCAACCTTATCTTGATGATGTTGTCAGTATTAGATACTCTTTTGTGTTGGCTCTTAACATTTTATCAACCCAATTAAAGCCACCACACTGATTTCCATCAAAAGGACTTTTGCTACTCTTGGAAGTGTTTCAGACGGGATTATCTTCTTGTTTGCAAAAGTGACCTAACCTCTGATAAAGAACTATAAGAAGGGTCTCTGATGGAAAGAGCAACACCTTGCATAAAACTATTTGGAAAAGGTCAATGAATCAAAACAATGGGGGTTTTGACAGGAGAAACAAAGCACAGATAGGCAGCTGTGAAAGTTGTCACCTTTTGGAAGAAATATTCCTCAAGTGGAGCCTACAATAGATTAGCCCTTGACCCCATAGGGAACAGCATGAGGGACATTTAAGGAAATAGGGGTGTGATGATCCAAGCACCTGTCCATATTAGCAAATTAATAATCTGAGAATTAGCAATAGCAATAGCACTTAGTCTTATATACCGTTTCACAGTGCTGTACAGCCCTCTCTAAGCCAGTGTTTTTCAACCACTGTGCCGCGGCACACTAGTGTGCCGTGACATAGTGTAAGGTGTGCCGTGGGAGAATTACTTTATATATAGTCAATATAGGCACAGAGTTAAATTTTTTTAACATTTTCTAATGGTGGTGTGCCTCGTGATTTTTTTTCATGAAAAAAGTGTGCCTTTGCACAAAAAAGGTTGAAAAACACTGCTCTAAGCGGTTTACAGAGTCTGCATATTGCCCCCAACAATTTGGCTTCTCATTTTACCCATCTTGGAAAGACGAAAGGCTGGTGGGATTGAAACTGCCAAATTGCAGGCAGAAGGCAGTTAGCAGAAGTAGTACTTAATTAGAATTAAGTAGAATTAATATTGTTTTTCATGTTTTATCCCTTTTCCTCCATTCTAGCAAATAAATAAATAAATGCACACACAAATTTTTCTAGCAAACTGGGCTTTGCTAGTGGTAACAAATACCCATTTGGCTATCTACGATGGAAGCATACATACATCCAAATTTAATTAATATGGAAAATATAGTTACATATAAAGAGTTATTGAACAGACAGGGGGAGATCAAAACTAGACTAGAATTGACATCACACGAGGTACAAGTAGAATGGTGGTTTTTATTTACAGATACAGTCAAGGTTTGCACAAGATAGGAAGAAGGAAGGTATTGCCAAAGACTACACAACATTAGATAAACCTTTGATACAGACAGAAAATAGGCTGATCAAAGTGTTGTATAGATTTTTGTTGGAATATAAGCTAGAGGAGGACCATGTCAAAGAAACGATGGTCGCCTGGGCAAAAATTTTTTGATTACAATGTGGAATTGGCTGAATGGGAAAAACTTTGGATACTTAATCAGAAACTAACAATGGCTATGGCGTATAAAGAAAACCTTTAGAAGATGTTCTACAGATGACATCTCACCCCAGCACGGCTCTCCAAAATGTTTAAAAATCTGGATCCAAATTGTTGGAAGTGTAAAAAAAACACCAGGCACTTTTTAATCATATGTGGTGGACGTGCAATGAGGCAAAAAATTATTGGAAAATGATTCAATCATGGTTAGAACAAATGGTGGGAGACCAAATCTTGTTTAAACTGGAAATTTTTCTCCTAGGTATAATACTAGAGGGGTATAAGAAAGATACACTTTATTTAATTATTCATTTACTAACTGCGGCGTGCATAACTTCTGCACAATATTGGAAAAAAGAAAATACACCATCAGAGCTAGAATCAGAAAAGTGTTGGCCTGTGCAGAAGCAGATAGGCTCATTCTTGAACTTAAAAATAAAGAGGAATCAGAATATTTTGAAGTCTGGAATAGATTTTATGACTGGTATAAGACAAGGTGACAAGACTGGAACAAACTGTATATATACTGTGCTTGGACAAAAGGAATGATAATGTATTTAGTAGGCTAATTGTCAATAGTTGTGACTAGCTGTATATAATGTGAACGTATAGTCACTCCGACTTCGGGGTACTGCATTGTTTTAAATGTAAAAATAATAAAAATATATTGAAAAAAAATGTGTGAAACTCAGGGTGCAGATTGCATTGTTGGAGTTATCCCAACTAGGTTTTTAGATGACAGAGATTTCATTATCACAAGAGGCAACAGATGTACTAAGATTGTGGAGAAGAAGTTTATCAATTGGCCTAGGATGCATGTCTTCGGAGACTACAATGGGTCCAGAATGCAGCTGCGCGAGCAATATTGGGTGTACCTAGATACACCCATGTTACACCTATCCTCCGTGAGCTGCACTGGCTTCCTATTGGTCTCCGAACACGCTTCAAGGTGCTGGTTATTACCTTTAAAGCCCTACATGGCCTAGGACCTGGATATCTCTGTGACCACCTCCTGCAACATACCTCCCAGCGCCCAATAAGATCACACAGGGTGGGCCTTCTCCGGGTGCCGTCGACTACACAATGTTGACTGGTGGCTCCTCGGGGGAGAGCCTTCTCTGTAGCTGCCCCGGCCCTATGGAATGATCTACCCCCTGAGATCCAGACCCTCCCCACTCTCATGGCCTTCCGAAAGTCTGTTAAGACCTGGCTGTTCCGGCAGGCCTGGGGCTGCTGATCTCTGATTGAGCTTCAGCCCCGTTAAAATCGAGTGTATGTTGTGTCTTTTTTTAATCCGCTCTGTTTTGTATTTTAAAATTTCTTTTAATATTTTCTTAAACTGTTTTTGTCAGCCTCTGCTTTGCTGCTGTTTCGGCTGCCATTGAAACGGGGAGGGAGGGCATGGTATTTGGGAGGGGTTTACTAATTGTGCTGGAGGAAGATTCTGGAGTTCTGCTGCCTGTCGGACTGCGCATGCAGAGGAGGTTCCCGCCAAGGCTAACGGCACCGACATTCCATCTTGGTGATGCCTTTCGAAGTTATCTCACACCTGACACTTGGGAGAGTTTTTATGTAAGCCTCCCGGAGTCCTTCGGGATTGGGCGGCATACAAATCCATTAAAATTGAAATTGAAATCTTTCTACCTTGCCCATTTTCTACATTCTGAGACTTTTCTTAAGACCTTCCCTCATTTATATCCAGCTTCTCTGAGAAAGTCCGCTCCCCTTTATTCTTGATGATCCTGGCTACCATTCCGTAACATATGACGTAACTTGGGAAAGATCTTCAAGGGCAAGAAAGCAATTGAGCATTATCATCCAGAATTAATATTTGTGCGTATTAATTTTCTATGGAACGACATTGATGACACCTTTCTTTTATGCTGCTGTTTATTTCCCCGGTTTATAAGCTGCAGAACTGTGAGGTCCTTTTCAACAATTGAACAGGATAGGTAGTGGTTTAAGTTGCTGGATGCTTTCATATGATAAAATAGCATTTCGAAGTCCCAGAAAATACTTAAAATGGACCAAGATGAAGCAGAATGAATAAGGTTACTCCCTGTGATAAAGTCTGAACTAAAATAATTGTACTCGGAAACACCACATATATGCTTATTAATGGTTCACCGACAAATGCGCGCTCGACAAAAGCGCACCAACAAAACAGCAGTGAGAAACCCGCGAGGTCAAAATTGCGCCAATGAATGAGCGCAGAAGCGTGCCGACAACAGCGTGCCGACAAAACCGCGCCTTCAACAAAGAACTAATAAAAACCTAATAACCCTAACCCTAACCCTAACCCTAACCCTAACCCTAATCCTTACCTTAACTTAAATCGCGCTTTTGTGGGGGCGGTTTTGTCGGCGCGTTGTTGTGGGTGCGTTTATGACATCGTGGTTTTCTCGCCGCGGTTTCGTCGGCGCGCTTTTGTTGTGCGCACATTTGTTGGGTCACACTTATTAATAATTCCTTAATGGCCTAGTGGCTAAGGTGCTGGGTTTCTCGACAGAAAGATTGGCAATCTGAGACCCAAGTACCTTGTTCTTACCCCAACTCCTGGCAAACTAGCAGCTTGAAAGCATGCAAATGTAAGTAGATATCTTGATGATGTTGTCATCCTTATCTTGATGAAATTGTCAGTAATAGATACTCTTTTGTGTTGGCTCTTAACATTTTATCAACCCAATTAAAGCCACCAGACTGATTTCCATCAAAAGGACTTTTGCTACTCTTGGAAGTGTTTCAGAAGGGATTATCTTCTTGTTTGCAAAAGTGACCTAACCTCTGATAAAGAACTATAAGAAGGGCCTCTGATGGAAAGAGCAACACCTTGCATAAAACTATTTGGAAAAGGTCAATGAATCAAAACAATGGGGGTTTTGACAGGAGAAACAAAGCACAGATAGGCAGCTGTGAAAGTTGTCACCTTTTGGAAGAAATCTTTCTCAAGGGGAGCCTACAATAGATTAGCCCTTGACCCCATAGGGAACAGCATGAAGGACAGTTAAGGAAATAGGGGTGTGATGATCCAGGCACCTGTCCATATTAGCAAATTAATAATCTGAGAATTAGCAAGATGAAACAGAATGAATAAGGTTACTCCCTATGATAAAGTCTGTACTAAAATAATGGTACTCAGAAACACAATAGATATGCTTATTAATAATTCCTCAATGGCCTTAATGATCTAGTGGTTAAGATGCTGAGTTTCTCAACAGAGAATCTGTTGACCCAAGTACCTTGTTCTTACCCCAACTCCTGGCAAACTAGCAACTTGAAAGCATGGCAATGCAAGTAGATAAATAGGTACCACTTTGGTGGAAAGATAGCAGCGTTCTATGCACCTTGGAGTATAGTCATGCTGGCCACATGACCACAGAAACATTTTAAGACAACTCTGAATCTCTCAGCTAGAAAACAGAGATGACCACCAAGCACATCTGGACAGGGGAAACCTTTACCTTTTGTTAGGTAGTCTCTAAGGTGCTTTTTGGGATGCAACTGGATTCTCTTGTTTTTTTTTTTTCTTTTGAAGATGTTTCACTTCTCATCAAAGAAGCTTCTTGAGCTCTGACAGGATAGTGGCGAATGGAAGGATTTATATTCCTTGCAGACAGCTGGTGATCTGCATCCTTTTAGTGGGATGTTGAAGCACCTCGAGGTTTATCTGTGTCCTCAGAGTTACCCGAGTGGTGCAAATGGTTCCTGTAGTGTGCAATTTTTCATCTGGAAATCCATTCCTACCACCATACCGTTCAAAGGGTGTTCATCCCATCTCTACAAACTTTTGTTAGGTATTTACTGCATTAAAAAAACACCATAAATGTCTTCCTTTCTTCCAAGTAGATCTTTTGCATCCATTTTCTTTCTTATTTCCCAATTTGAAAACAGATCATTCATTTTATGGTAAATAGCCTGTCAGAAGGACCTTGGGAGAGCTGCAGACTGGATAACTGAATAGAAGGAAAGGCGCTGGGAGCATTTAGCAATAGCAATAGCAGTTAGACTTACATACCGCTTCATAGGGCTTTCAGCCCTCTCTAAGCGGTTTACAGAGTCAGCATATTGCCCCCAACAACAATCCGGGTCCTCATTTTACCCACCTTGGAAGGATGGAAGGCTGAGTCAACCTTGAGCCGGTGAGATTAGAACCGCTGAACTGCAGATAACAGTCAGCTGAAGTGGCCTGCAGTACTGCACCCTAACCACTATGCCACCTAATAGGCTCTCTATTTTGGAAGGGACACTCTCTAGTTTCCCCAAAAGTAAAAAGAAAGAAGGGTGCACAAAATAATCTCACTTTGGTTGGATTATGTTAGTGTAATTTGGCAATAAGAGCTGGTGCTCCTGGTTGTGTAATTTGTCTGGATTATTTTATATGGCTAACAATAATACATGTGCACATTTTGGAAAAAAGGCAATGACAAACGACTGAAATGTCCTGGCTGAGAAAACTGTATGTTGGGGTCTTGGTGAACTATCTTGGTAATGAAACATCTGCAGGAAGAAAAGTAGACTCAACGAAAGTCAAGGACCTAACAAATCAAGCTGGAGCTACACATGTACTCTCCATTATGGAAAACGCTAATAGCAACAGCAATAGCAGTTAGACTTATATACCGCTTCATAGGGCTTTCAGCCCTCTCTTAGCGGTTTACAGAGTCAGCATATTGCCCCCAACAATCCAGGTCCTCATTTTATCCACCTCGGAAGGATGGAAGGCTGAGTCAACCTTGAGCCGGTGAGATTTGAACAGCCAAACTGCAGAACTGCAGCCAGCTGAAGTAACCTGCAGTGCTGCATTTAACCACTGCGCCACCTCGACTCTTATAAGTCTCTGAAGGCACCAGGTGTTTAACTGAAACAGTTGAAACACTTCTTCCTGTTTATCAGAATCCTACATTCAGTCCATCTTCCCTCTCAGAGTGGAAAAAATATAAAGATTGCTTTAGTAATGTCCTCCGTGTATGTGTTTTATATGACTTCAATCCTCACTCTTGGAGGGAGAAGGATTTCTCTATTTTTTTACCCACTGCACTTCCTGTATAGTATTTTCGGGTATCTTAACTAGATTATGTGACTGGTTTCATCCTATTTGGGACTTTTCAGATATAAGGAACCAGATAATATTCAAAAAAAGGTTCACAGCCTCTATGTATTAGTTTATAAAAGAGCCAAGGTGGCGCAGTGGTTAAATGCAGCACTGCAGGCTACTGCTAGATCAGCAGGTCAGCGGTTCAAATCTCACCGGCTCAGGGTTGACTCAGCCTTCCATCCTTCCGAGGTGGGTAAAATGAGGACCCAGATTGTTGGGGGCAATATGCTGACTCTCTGTAAACCGCTTAGAGAGGCCTGAAAGGCCTATGAAGCGGTATATAAGTCTACTGCTATTGCTATTGCTATTGCTATTAAGCATCAGAACTTGGATAGCTCCTAAAATGGACTATACAAGTAGTTCTCAACTTCCAACCACAACTCAGCCAAAAATTTCTGTTGCTAGGTCAGAGGTTTGTTAAGTGAACTTTGCCATGTTTTTACGCACTTTCTTGCCACCGTTGTTACGTGAATCGCTGCAGTTGTTAAGTTGGTAGCGTGGTCGTTAAGTGAATATGGCTTCCCCACCGACTTTGCCTGTTGGAAAAGCAAAAGGAATCACATGACCCTGGGATAAATATGAGTCAGTTGCCAAGCATCTAAATTTTGCTCGTGTGACCATGGAGATACTGCAACAGTCATAGGTGTGAAAAATGGTCACTGCTGTTGTAACTTCAAATGAGTCAGGGTTCCAAGTAACACCCCCAACAAAAGAAGGCTCCAAGTCTTCTTGAGGTTCCTCAAAGTTCCATTTTATTAGAGATGTCATATTGGCACATCTGGGGAAACCTGAATCTGAAAGCTTCCAGGTTTTCCCCACCCAAAAGAAAGTCCAAGTCACTGCCCGGCACCCACATATCCATCCCATGGCCCAATCAGGCACCATCCCAACTGGAGATGCTTCCCAGTCACACCACTCCAGGTGGAGGGCAAGACGTCCTTGACTCTCTGAGAAAGGAATGTTATTTTGACTATATATCTCCCATAGTCCATATAATCCCCCCTCCCATTTTATCACAGCATTAAATGTGGCAGGCCTGAAGGCCCAATGCAGGCCTTTTTGCCCAATGCAAAAGATGGCTTCCAGGCCTGACAAAATGGTTAGTAAATGAACAGTGGTAAGTTGAAGACCACCTGAATATAGTTGCCTAAAATACAATTGTTCATGGGTTCAATTCTTAGTAAAGGTTTACATTCAATGGAATCATATCTGGCCATCATATGTCTGAAGAATCTGAAACAGGGTAAATCTGCTCGTAAAATGCCAGATGGTGGTCAGTGTAACTATTCATACTCTTACCATCTTCTGTAGAGAACTTTGAGGGAACATTTTCCACTGATTCCTATCCACAAGATACAGATGGAGAGATTAGATATGCTTGGCATGTTTATTTATTTTTTGCACTGAATCTACTGCTTGAATAAGCTTTAGGTGACTGAAAGACAGGGTAAACTTTAAGGGACGACCCTTTGGAACGATCTCCCCGTGGAGATTCGTACCCTCACCACTGTCCAGACCTTCCGCACAGCCCTTAAGACCTGGCTAGCCCGTCAGGCCTGGGGATAAAGCTAATTTGTCCCCACCCGAATGATGAATGAATGTTGCTTACTATTTTACTTCTATGTATTGTTTGTGTCTATTGTCTGTATACTCCCCCCCCCTCATTTTATGTAAGCCGCCCTGTCCTCTCAGGGAAAAGGGCGGCCTATAAGTATTAATAAATACTAAATACTAAAACCTATGAAGAACGGTTGCAGGAACTGGGTATGTCTAATTTAATAGAAAGAAGGACTAGGGGAGACATGATAGCAGGGTTCTAATATCTCAGGGGCTGCCACAAAGAAGAGGGAGTCAAGCTATTCTCCAAGGCACTTAAAGGCAGGACAAGAAGCAATGGGTGGAAAGAGGGAAGGGAAAGAGGTGGTTTTTTTCCAGGTGTCAGCTGAAAAAATCCCCCAGAGAATTCCCTGTTTATGTTGCCACCACTAAGAAAATCCCAAAGAAATGCCTACATAATTTCTGGAATGGTATAGGGCAGTGTTGGCTAACCTTTTTGGTGCCGAATGCCCAAAGCATGCATGCACAACCCCAAAATTCAATGCGGGTGTCCCCTGCGCATGCACCACCCGACACACCCCTCCCCCTGCAGTTGCATACACCCCCCCCTTATGCATGCACCACCCCTGCATCTGGTTTTGGTTTCCAGGCTAGTGCAGGAGGCTCCCAAAATGCGATGTGAGTGCCTCCTGAACAAGCGCCCCTGCGTATGCTTGCGCAGGTCCTCCTGCATGTGCCCTGTCCCTATGCATGCGTGGCAGAGATGTGGAGACCAGCTGGCTGGTGGGAGGCACGCATGTATGCATAATGGAGCTGGGCTGGGGCAACGGCTGGTGTGACCGCAGAGGGTCCTGCGTGACACCTGTGCCATAAGTTCACCATCACAGGTTTATAGCAATAGCAGTAATAGCAATAGCAGTAGACTTATATACCGCTTCATAGGCCTTTCAGGCCTCTCTAAGCGGTTTACAGAGAGTCAGCATATTGCCCCCAACAATCTGGGTCCTCATTTTACCCACCTCGGAAGGATGGAAGGCTGAGTCAACCCTGAGCCGGTGAGATTTGAACCGCTGACCTGCTGATCTAGCAGTGGCCTGCAGTGCTGCATTTAACCACTGCGCCACCTTGGCTCTTGGTTTAGGGTCTCCTGCTGGAGCAGGGGTTTGGACTAGAAGGCCTGCAAGGTCAACTCTGTTATTCTGTTGTTAATTCTTTCCTGCCATTTAATGGTCATCTGCATTGATGAGGCTCAACTTTGATAGACCTTGGATAAAGAGGCCCATTTGCGTAGGTTCTTCCACGATGTTCAAACCTCACACAACCTCTGCCATTTAGCTTCAATTTGAGCATGGATGATGGAATAATTGTGCATGATGCAATGGAAGCATGACATTTCCTTGCAAATCAAGAAACAATAGAGGTATTGGGTTTGGGCAATGAAGCCTGCAGATTCAGGTATTAAAAGGTAGCGGTGAAGCTGAGTAAGGTCACTTAGAAGAACTTCAAGGACTAGAGGAACTGAAGAGCAACAAGAAGATGTATCTCCTTTTACTCTTCGCTTTGACTTTTACGTTTTCTGAACAAAGGGTAAGGCACCCAAGACGTATATAGTATGTGGCTATATTACCTATAAACAACTAAGGAAGGTCAATCTTTGACTTTTTATTGATATAGTGTGTCAAGGTTTATTGGATACCCCCCAAAACTATATATATATATGCTAGGCTACATCAACAAAAACTTTGAGGCAATGCTTAGAAGAAAGGCTGCAGCATAGAAAGACGGTAGTTGTCTTCTTATGGTTTTTGTTCTGCAGTGGATTCTGATCGGCATGGTTGGTGGTGGGAATAGGATGCAGCAATTTCTCAACAGCTACCAAATTCATTTGTTGCCAGTGCTTCTCTCCAAATTTAATTGGTTTGGTCCATTGATGGAGACTTTGGTTGAAGCAAAGAGTTAACTTAGTTTTCATTGCTATCTGGCCAAGAACATGCTGTTCATTTCATGTGGTCATTTGATCACAACTTGCAACTTTCCCCGTCAGCCTGAAACAAGCAAAGTCTATGGGGGAAGCTTTGCTTAATGACTGTGAAGTCACAAAGCAAGGTCCATATTGTGGTTGTGAGTACAAGGAACAATATGGAAAAGGAAATCTCTCAAAACATTTATTATTGTCTATCTGGATAATGAAGGAATTCATTTAAATGTGTGTGTGTGTGTGTGTGTGTGTGTGTGTGTGTGTGTGTGTTTGTAGATTTTCATGGGTGTAAGTATGCTGGTCTTATTGTATTCGGGTCTTTTCCCATGTAAGATTGAGATTGTCTTGGCAAAGTACCTGCATTTATGACATTTTTGCTGATAAATAAATGAAGTGAGACTAGTATAGATCTATTTCAATCTATTTAGCTCTCATCAGCTAGCCAGACCCTTACTGGGAATTGAACCTGGGCTGTTTTTACATATTAGTCAGTTATATTAACCTCTAACCCAACACAAAACGCAACACAAAAATGGTTATTCTGCCTGGAAGGCTCCTAGGATGGAGCCGAAAGGCAAAGAGAAGCAGCATGCTCCCTCCCCTATTTGGGCATACCAGATGCTTTGACATAACACTTAATCATTTCCTTGGCTCAGCTAATAAGAGAGGAGAGCTTGTGGCTTATATTGCACTATCCCAGACAGACCCAGCCCATAACTTGGGGTTCTCCTGGATTTGATGGCAGTCAGGAGCTAGGAGAGCCTTTGTACAACTTCGTGTTATGTGCCAGTTACTATTATCCCTGTTCAGGAGTCACTGTGGTCACTCTAACCATGGTCATCTCACATTTATACTACCACAATGCGCTCTACATTGGGTTAAACGTAAGCTTTTAGAAGCCACAACTGGTGCAGAATGCAACAGCATAGTAGTTACTGGAGCCCCTAGAATGTGCCACATGTTACCCCACTGCTTCATGAACTGCACTGGCTGCTGGTTTACTTCCTGGTGCAATTGAAGGAGTTGGTTATTACTCCCAAAAAACTCGTATAGTATGGGTTATGTTACGTCATGTTCTTTCTTTACAGAAAGAAACTGAAGGAGACTTTGGGGAAGGAAAGAGTTACGTTAGTTTTCACTGCAATCTGGCCAATAATATCCCGATCATCTCACTTGAATGGAAAAGGAGAACCGGTTTAGAGGTGTGGCAGGCCTGGGTCGCTGCCAGTTCTGGAGACCCAGGCCACCAAACCACTACCAGTTTGGCCGAATCGGTCCGAACCAATCTGAACCGGTCCAAACCGGTAGGAACCCACAACTGGTCAGACTCTTTTCAGAAAGAAACTGAGGGAGACTTTGGAGAAGGAAAGAGTTACATTAGTTTTCATTTCTAACTGGCCAATAATATGCTGATCATTTCACTTGCATGGAAAAGAGAAATGTGAAGTTATTAGTGGAGAGAGATATTTTATCCATCTATATCTGGACATCTGCCTGATACATGCATACAGGGAGTCTGAATTTATGACTATTTGTATAATGATGGGTTGAGGTTAAGATAGTGCTGAAAAAAGTGACCCATGACTTGTCCTCAAAGCCATCACACCGTCCATTAGTCCTGTGACTGTAATTTAGGTGCTCAGTAACTGGATCATATTGATCATGGCTGCAACTTTCCCAGCCAGCCTGCAACAAGCAAAATCAATGGGGGAAAGTTTTGTTTAAAGGCTGTGATAAAAAAAGAGTCACCAAAAAAAGTTCCATATTGTGGTTGTGAGAATATGAAACAATGTTAAGAAGGGATTTTCTCTCTTTCAAAACATTTAATAAATCTGCATCTGTTTGATCCCTATTACTGTACGTTGTGTGAAAGAACACATGTTATATTTGGGCAATGAAGGAATTCATATATTACACTAAAGATGGAAATGATGTGGTTGGAGAAATCATGAGTGTTATGACAATACTTTTCTTTTGTTTCCTTTTTAGCCCATACTGGTAAGTAGCTTTTGTTTTATTTTGTGGTGTTCTGAATATTCTTCCATCTGAACAAGCACCCCATTTATTCTTTCCTCTACCTATACCGAAAGCATCTCTAAAGTCTCCAAAGCATAATCTCACCTGATGATCAAAGTTGATTACCTTTGTTCCCAGTTGGAACCCAAGCATGGTGAACGTCCATGTGAGATGTCTGTGGGAAGGTCCTGACCAATTATCTGGGAACAGTTCAGTCCTGTTGGACCGAGTGGGCAGGATCCTTAACACTGTCAGTGCAGCCACCTGTCAACCCGCCCATAACCTGGGGTTTTATGGTGCATGGATTTGCAATATCTGGGACTTCCTTAATTTTGGATGAGGTTGCAGTACCCCAGAAAGACCCAGCCCATAACTTGGGGTTCTCCTGGACCTGGTGGCAGTCAGGAGCTAGGAGAGCCTTTGTACAACTTTGTGTTATGTGCCAGTTTATTTATTTATTATTTATTTTATTTATTTATTAGACTTATATACCGCTTCATAGGGCTTTCAGCCCTCTCTAAGCCGTTTACAAATTTTTTTAGCAAATTGAGTCAGCAACTTGCCCCCACAGTCTGGGTCCTCATTTCACCCACCTCGGAAGGATGGAAGGCTGAGTCGACCTTGAGCCGGTGAGATTTGAACCACTGAACTGCAGATCACAGTCAGCTAAAGTGGCCTGCAGTACTGCACCCTAACCACTGTACCACCTCGGCAGTTACTATTATCCCTGATCAGGAGTCACTGTTGTCACTCTAGCCATGGTCATATCACATTTATACTACCACAATGCGCTCTAAATTGGATTAAACTTAAGCTTTCAGAAGCCACAGCTGGTGCAGAGTGCAACAGTATAGTAGTTACTGGGGCCCCTAGAATGTGCCATGTTACTCCACTGCTTCATGAACTGCACTGGCTGCTGGTTTGCTTCCTGGTGCAATTGAAGGAGTTGGTTATTACCTTAAAAAACCCATATGGCATGTTCTTTCTTTATAGAAAGAAACTGAAGGAGACTTTGGGGGAGGAAAGAGTTGCGTTAGTTTTCCCTGCTAACTGGCCAAGGAAGGAAGGAAGGAAGGGAAAGAACTAATATGTGGGGGAGAGAGACACAAGAAGGAAGGGAGAGGGAGAGAGGAAAGAGGAAGAGAACGTACGATCACAATTGAGCCCAAAATTTTAGTTTAAAACTTTTGTGAGTCTACTCCCTTTCAAATAGCCAACAAATTATTTCTGGTTTTAATTCCATTTCTTGCTTTACCATTGCTTCTAACTACTAACCTCTGAATAGCTACTTGGACCTACCTAAGTACTGAACCTAATTGATATATTCCTGTTTTTTGGAACTGAGAACTAAATTTCAGAAAAAGGAAAGCTGTATTGCTCTGGGAATCTACCTATGACATTCATTCTTGAACTAAGTTCTTGGATGAAAGACTATATCTTTCCTGTTTCTCATCCTTCCTGAAAATACTGTACATTGTTGGTTGAAAGCAGAGGTCCTTTCTGTTACCTGCAGTCCTCAGCTTACAACCACAATTGAGTCCAATATTGTTTTCTTTCTTTTGCAGTTAGTATTATTTATTTTTCTACTTATTTTAATCTTATTGCAGTTCATCCATTGGGGCAAAGAATTCAGTGACGTTGTCTTGGCCACTGCCACCCAGTCACATGACTGCCAAGCCACTCCTACCTGGTCACATGGCCGGCAAACCACTCCCACAAAGCAGGCCACACCCACAGTTTTGAGACCCAGCACTGATTTGATGCCAATTTGAAGTATTTTGTTTCTTTCTCTTGGTGTTGTATGAATAGGAAGTTGTGTAAATGTTAAAAGATCTATTTTTATTGTTGGTGTGAGCTTGTGGAATTGTGAACCAAGAGAAAGAAAACCTTTCAAAACAATTTAGGACACATGCAATCATGAGTGTTATGACAATAGTTTTCTTTTGTTTCCTTTTTAGGGCTTACCTGGAATGGTAAGTAGCTTTTGTTTTATTTTGTGCCATTCTGAATATTCTTCCATCTGAACAAGCACCCCATTTATTCTTTCCTCCACCTATACCAAAAGCATCTCTACAGTCCCCAAAGCATAATCTCACCTGATGATCAAAGTTCATTACCTTTGTTCCCAGTTGGAACCCAAGCATGGTGAACGTCCATGTGAGATGTCTGCGGGAAGGTCCTGACCAATTATCTGGGAACAGTTCAGTCCTGTGGGACCGAGTGGGCAGGATCCTTAACACTGTCAGTGCAGCCATCTGTCAACCAGCCCGTAACTTGGGGTTTTGTGCGGCACGGAGTTGCAATATCTGGGACTTCCTTAATTTTGGATGAGGTTGCAGTACCCCAGAAAGACCCAGCCCATAACTTGGGGTTCTCCTGGACCTGGTGGCAGTCAGGAGCTAGGGGAGCCTTTGTACAACTTTGTGTTATGTGCCAGTTACTATTATCCCTGATCAGGAGTCACTGTTGTCACTGTAGCCATGGTCATCTCATATTTATACTACCACAATGCGCTCTAAATTAGATTAAACTTAAGCTTTCAGAAGCCACAGCTGGTGCAGAGTGCAACAGTATAGTAGTTACTGGGGCCCCTAGAATGTGCCATGTTACACCACTGCTTCATGAACTGCACTGGCTGCTGATTTGCTTCCAGGTGCAATTGAAGGAGTTGGTTATTACCTTAAAAAACCCATATGGCATGTTCTTTCTTTATAGAAAGAAACTGAAGGAGACTTTGGGGGAGGAAAGAGTTACGTTAGTTTTCACTGCTATCTGGCCAATAATATCCCGATCATATCACTTGAATGGAAAAGGAGAACCGGTTTAGGGATGTGGCAGGCCAGGGTCGCTGCCAGTTCTGGAGACCCAGGCCACCAAACCACTACCAGTTTGGGCAAACCGGTCCGAACCAGTCTTAACTGGTCCAAACCGGTAGGTACCCACAACTGGTCAGACTCTTTCTTTTCAGAAAGAAACCGAGGGAGACTTTGGAGAAGGAAAGAGTTACATTAGTTTTCATTTCTAACTGGCCAAAAATATGCTGATCATTTCACTTGCATGGAAAAGAGAAATGTGAAGTTATTAGTGGAGAGAGATATTTTATCCATCTATATCTGGACATCTGCCTGATACATGCATACAGGGAGTCTGAATTTATGACTATTTGTATAATGATGGGTTGAGGTTAAGACAGTGCTGAAAAAAGTGACCCATGACCTGTCCTCAAAGTTATGGCCATCACACCGTCCATTAGTCCTGTGACTGTGATTTAGGTACTCAGTAGCTGGATCATATTGATCATGGCTGCCACATTCCCAGCGAGCCAGGGAACATGGAGGTAATCTAGTCCAACCCCTTCCCAAGGCAGGAGTCCTTCCTTTTCTTTGAGAGCTGTCAGTGACAGACATGAGGGAAATGGTGTGTGTATGAATGAGAGAGAGAAAGAAAGAATGAGAAAGAGAAAGTAAGTTAGAGCGAGAGACAAAAAGGAAGGAAGGAAGGAAGGAAGGAAGGGAAAGAAAGAAAGAAAGAAAATAAGTGGGGGAGAGAGACACAAGAAGGAAGGGAGGGAGAGAGAGGAAAGAGGCCTAAAACTTATGATCACAATTGAGCCCAAATTTTTGGTTTAAAATTTTTAGTTTAGTAAAATTTTTGTGAGTCTACTTCCTTTCAAATAGCCAACAAATTATTTCTGCTTTTAATTCCATATCATGCTTTACCATTGCTTCTAACCACTAACTTCTGAATAGCTACTTGGACCTACCTAAGTACTGAACCTAATTGATATATTCCTGTTTTTTGGAACTGAGAACTAAATTTCAGAAAAAGGAAAGCTGTATTGCTCTGGGAATCTACCTATGACATTCATTATTGAACTAAATTCTTGGATGAAAGACTATATCTTTCCTGTTTATTTATATCTTTCCTGTTTCTCATCCTTCCTGAAAAGACTGTACATTGTTGGTTGAAAGCAGAGGTCTTTTCTGTTACCTGTAGTCCTCAGCTTACAAACACAATTGAGTCCAATATTCTTTTATTTCTTTTGCAGTTAGTATTATTTATTTTTGTACTTATTTTAATCTTATTGTAGTTCATCCATTGGGGCAAAGAATTCAGTGACATTGTCTTGGCCACTCCCACCCAGTCACATGACTGCTAAGCCACTCCCACCCAGTCACATGGCCGGCAAACAACTCCCACAAAGGAGGCCACACCCACAGAGTAGGTTCCAAAAAGTTTTGAAACCCACCACTGATTTGATGCCAATTTGAAGTATTTTGTTTCTTTCTCTTGGTGTTGTATGAAATTAAACATATTTCTTTTAGGGGACATGAATATCTGTGTCTGTTGGGACCTTTTCACTCCAGGTCATCTGAAAGGAGAAATATTTTTTATCTGAAAAATAAAGGAGTTCACATATGGGATACTAATGTTTTAAGTGATAGGGTGGTTGGAGGAATCATAGGTGATATTGTAGCAGATTAAGAAAGTTGACTTTTGTTTCCCTTTTAGGGCATGCCAGGAGGACAGATGAAAAGTAGCTCCGATTTATTTTCCATTTTTCTCAGTAGACAATTTATGTCAATCTATAAAGCTAACACGAGCAAAAATTAAAGGCAAGAATATTCTATGTGGATATTTCCATTGTATGAATGTAAAGAATACTGAAAGGAAGAAGGAAAATATATCTCTTTCCATAATATATTAAATAATATATTAATCTATAATATATTCTCATAATAATAATAAGCAGGCCAAATGATTCAAATTCCCACAACATAGTCATTCAAAAAGCAATAAAAAGAACAACAACTAGGATGAAAACTGTTGAAGAATAGGATGTTGTGTAAATGTAGCTGATAGGCTTTTCCTTCACTTACATAACAAGAGGTCCAGGTTCACACCGGTGTCAAAACATGAACTGTGACAATGTAGTTTCAAAAGCATTCATGATCCAGGATGACCTTATTTTCTCCTTCTTGCAGGGTGGTGGTCCACAAGGAGGTGGACTTAGTCAATTAGGAGTAAGTCAATATGGATTTAATGTCTCTCATTTTCTTTATGTAATCATAGACATTTTTTGAGACTCAATTCCCTGAAGCAACTCCTGATATTCCAGGTGCAATTCTAATAGGAATTTGGATATTGAAAGGAATGTAGAATATATGAATTTGTGGAGAACCGTGAAACATGAGGAAACCAGGTACAGGGGATTCATGTTTTAAGCTCTGGAAGCAGAAAGAGCATGAGAGAGAAGCTAAGAGTTCTTCTTGCCGATTCAGTAGAGGATCACGGGGAGGGAGGAGAAAACCCAGTGAGGTTTTCTAGCTACTTAGAGTACCAAAGCTCTACACCATATTTTCACACATCATGCCATTTGATCTGCATTTATGCATTTCCTCACAATTTCCTTTTGGTTTATCCCAGAGGAATTCCACTATTGTCCTTGCAGGAGGTCTATATGGAGTCAGTTATTAGGACTCAAGATGACCTAGATCCCTTTTACTTCCTGTAGCTGCACAGGAAATCATGTAAAGCAGATGCCAGTGGACAGAGAAACCTGCTTCTATAACCACGACTCCCTTTTAGTTTTTTAACTTACTTGGAGTAGGGAGAGCCGGTGATGGAGTTGACCTAGGGGAGAGGGCTTGGTAAAAGTGAATCAGCAAGCATATTTCCACTTTGAGGATATTCCAGGAATGTCCTTACCATCTTACTTCAACTTTGCTCTTCTTGACCAACCTTTGACAATCATATGAGGATTGGTTGCAGTTACTTTATCATCACCACCATCACTATAACGTTTGCTAAATGAGGGAATCACCAAAAGAAAAAGATTCATTTTTATTGTTGGTGTGAGTTTATGGAATTGTGAAACAGGAGGAAGAAAACCTTTCAAAACAATTTAATACACATGCAAAAATTTTCTGGTCCCTATCAGTCCTTGCTGTGTTAAAACAAACACATGTACGTTAACAGAATGAATGAATGAATTCATATGTGAGATACTGAAAATGTGTGATCACATGGTTTAAAAAGGTATGGGTGTAATCAGAGTTACCATTTGTTTCCCTTTAGAACTTACTTGGTGCTCTTGGCGGAGGAGCAGGAGGAGGAGGAGCTGCAATGCCGGCAAGTAGTTTTTTTTTATTAGTTTCTGCTATTTCTTTCTTTCATATTCTTCTTATGTCTGAACAAGCACCCCTTTGACCTTTTCCCCACAATACCAAAACCATCTCCAAAGCATAACCAAATTGGGCAGTGCCAAAATATTTGGCTTGATTTTTCCTTAAATAATAGACTTGCTTATTGCTTCCTTGATGTTGCATGTTTCTAATGGTTGTCATGGCTTAACCAACTTTGGCCATGTCACTTTTCCCCATCTTTTATTCTTTTATTGTTCTCTTTTTTATGTTGCTCTATTGTTACAGTTGGACAATGTCTAAACTGAATAAATTAAATTTAAACGTAATAATACCCTTTGCAAATTTTAAAGACTCCCATTTGAATTCTATAAGCTGCAGTGGTCCAACAAAGTCCAACTCAAGGGAATCTGTAATCCAGTTCGACTCCCCTCCCCCCTGCCTTCTTTTAGAATGCAGATGGTAGTGGTGGCAGAAGAGGGAGCAGATGGGCAAATAAACAAGGGTTAAGTTAATATGCATTTAATGTCTCCCATTTCCATGAAGTCTTTACTGCTTCTGTAAGCATATTCCAGGAAAAGTTCCAACAGAAATTTGGAAGGTGTTCGGAATGCTTAAAGGATGAATTTGTAGAGAACCATGGAGGCAACCTTGAAGCAGCTAGATAGGGATGGTGGTTGGGGGGAAAAAATTAAGCTTCTAGAAACAGAAAGCAGGAAAATGTGGAAGTAATAGAAAATAGAGAATAGCTTTGTGGGCGTGGCTGGGGGTTATGTGACTGGGCGGTTTGCATGATGGAAGGAAAATAGTAACAGTAAAATTCAAAACTGTAACAATTAATTGCACATTTATTCAAAATCCAATTAAAAAACCCTTTTAGTTAATATTAATTCAACAAAATTGTTGAACATGATCCAGTGATACCAGGTTTTCAAAGTCCGATAGTCATTTATCAAGAACCTTAGTAACTAGTCACTTAGTGAACTCAATAAAATTTAGTAACTATTACACTGTTCGGTAAATTCTTAATGTGATGGATGGGCTTGATGAAGTGATACCAGAAAAAAAAAAGTCTTTTCAAAGGAAGGGGCAATCAGCTATTTCCCACCCCCTTCATTGGAAACGAGGCGGCTGTCAGAGGAGAGAGCAGCGCATGTCCATTAGCTTGTCCAATGAATCCTCCCCTCCTGTTAATTCTTCTTCTATTTGAACAAGCCACGTGGGGCGCACTCCCTTGCTTTGACAGCCGCCTCATTTCCAATTGGGGGGGGGGGAGGAAGAAATCCATCTTTTCCATCCATCTCCATGGATTCCCCCCCCCCATTGGAAACGGGGCTGCTGTGAAAGACAAGGCAGCGCAGCCCTCGTGTTGTGTTCAAACAGCAAACGGAACAGGAGAGGAGTCCCATACGGGGCTTTTTAAACAGCCAAACTCCCCTCCTGTTAATTCTTCTGTTTGAACAAGCCACATGGGGTGCGCTGCCTTGCTTCGACAGCCGCCTCGTTTCCAATTGGGGGAAGGAAGAGAAAAAACCCCATCTTTTCTGTCCTTCTCCATGGATCCCCCCCAATTGGAAACGAGGGGGCTGTGAAAGACAAGGGTTCGCGCCCTGCATGGCTGTTCAGGCAGCAAAAGAAGGAATAGTTGAGTTCCACACCAGGCTTTTTAAACAGCCAAATTCCCCTCCTGTTCCTCAGGCAGGCCGGATCGGGAGCGCGCACCAGGCTGTTGCTCCTCCTGCCGCTGCTGCTGTCGGGTGTGACTCTTGTGAGGAGAAAAGAAAATAATAATAAAAGGCTCCCGCCATGGAGAGACCCACTTTGCTTCCCCGCCCGGCAGATCTTTTTCCCCCTTAGCTCGGCTCTTCTTCATCCACCAAAGTGCTACCCCCACTCGGCTGTCCTTGCTGTCGCCTCTCCCCCTCTGCCTGCCCAGCCGACAGCCTGAGGGGGAGCGAGTGATGGCGGCAGAGGGTATCTGGGGACAGCTACTGCTCCTGGGCTCACTATGCATAGTGGGCAGCGCCCCGACTCCCCCACAACCACTGCCGCGCTGCCTCAGCAGAACTGAGGCGGTTCTCCCCCCTTTTCCCCACCCCACAGCTCACCATCTTTTTGGCTTCTTTCACTGCATGTGAAAGAACTGTGAAAATGTAGTTTCAAAAGCATTCATAGTCCAGGATGACCTTATTTTCTCCTTCTTGCAGGCTGGTCAACAACGAAATCCACTTGCTGCTCTATCAGGAGTAAGTCAATATGGATTTAATGTCTCTCATTTTCTTTATGTAATCATAGACATTTTTTGAGACTCAATTCCCTGAAGCAACTCCTGATATTCCAGGTGCAATTCTAATAGGAATTTGGAAATTGTAGAAAATATGAATTTGTAGAGAGCCATGAAACATGGGGAAACCAGGTACAGGGGATTCATGTTTTAAGCTCTGGAAGCAGAAAAAGCATGAGAGAGAAGCTAAGATGGAGGTAATCTAATCCAACCCTTTCCCAAGGCAGGAGTCCTTCCTTTTCTTTGAGAGCTGTCAGTGACAGACCTGAGGGAAATGGTGTGTGTATGAATGAGAGAGAGAAAGAAAGAATGGGAAAGAGAAAGTAAGTTAGAGACAGTGAGACAAGAAGGAAGGAAGGAAGGAAGGAAGGAAGGAAGGAAGGAAGGAAGGAAGGAAGGAAGGAAGGAAAAGAAAGAAAATAAGTGGGTGAGAGAGACACAAAAGGGAAGGGAGAGAGAGGAAAGAGGGAGAGAACTTATGATCACAATTGAGCCCAAAATTTTGGTTTAAAAATTTTGTGAGTCTACTCCTTTTCAAATAGCCAACAAAATATTTCTGGTTTTAATTCCATATTTTGCTTTACCATTGCTTCTAACCACTAACCTCTGAATAGCTACTTGGACCTACCTAAGTACTGAACCTAATTCATATATTCCTGTTTTTTGGAACTGAGAACTAAATTTCAGAAAAAGGAAAGCTGTATTGCTCTGGGGATCTACCTATGACATTCATTCTTGAACTAAGTTCTTGGATGAAAAACTATATCTTTCCTGTTTCTCATCCTTCCTGAAAAGATTGTACATTGTTGGTTGAAAGCAGAGGTCCTTTCTGTTACCTGTAGTCCTCAGTTTACAACCACAATCGAGTCCAATATTGTTTCCTTTCTTTTGCTGTTAGTATTATTTATTTTTGTACTTATTTTAGTCTTATTGTAGTTCATCCATTGGGGAAAAGCATTCAGTGACATTATCTTGGCCACTCCCACCCAGTCACATGACTGCCCAGCCACTCCTACCCTGTCACATGGCTGGCAAAACACTCCCGCAAAGCAGGCCACACCCACAGAGTAGGTTCCAAAAAGTTTTGAAACCCACCACTGATTTGATGCCAATTTGAAGTATTTTGTTTCTTTCTCTTGCTGTTGTATGAAAATCTATAAAGCTAACGCAAGCAAAAATTAAAGGCAAGAATATTCTATGTAGACATTTTCATTGTATGAATGTTAAGAATACTGAAAGGAGGAAGGAAATATATCTCAGAATACTTGAATATATATGTGTCTATTGGGATAGTGATAGTGTGATTGGAGAAATCATGGGTGATATTGTAGCAGATTAAGATAGTTCTCTTTTGTTTCCCTTTTAGGGCACACAGGGAGGACAGATGGTAAGTAGCTTTCATTTATCTTCTGCCATTCCTTTCTTCAAATTCTTCTCCAGTCTGATGTAGTATTTCTCCTATCCATTTCCCTCCTTCACCAAAAGCATCTCAGCAGTGCCCAGAGAAAAATCACAGCAGGCAGAGCCACATTATTTGTTCTGTTTCTACCTTCCTTTCCAATAGCTGACAATTGAAAACTGATCCATCAGCCTAGCGGGGGTAATTTCTCTCTCTTGGGACTGAGAGGTTGCATGCGATATACTGGTAGTGATCCTGGTGGAAAGATAAAACTATACATACAAGCAGCATATTTTTTTTTATCCTGCTGATATCCGGAGGTGCACTGTTTGGTTTATTGGGGATAAGTGAATATGTATATAATGTCTCGCGTATATATTATATTTTCAGCATTGTCCTTTCTCTACATAACGGAAACCATCTCATGAGACTCAATCCTCTGAAGCATCTCTCGCTATTCCAGGAGGAATTCTAATATGGGTTGGATACTGCAAGGAATGGGCCTTTTTTCTTGCTTTATTTGTTTTGTTTATATAACATCCTTTTTTCATCAAACAGTGTGTGTTCTGGATACAATTATGCTGAAATAATCATAGTGTCAGGGTTCCAAGTAACAGTCCCAACCAAAGAAGACTCTGGGGTTTGTGTTTCCTCAAAGTTCCATTTTATTAGAGATGTTATTTTATTAGAGATATGGGAAACATATATTATATATCTTTGTTGTTATAATTCCTCACAATCATATTAATAATATAATAACATTATACTATAATAACATTAAAATTTAACATTTGACATTATCTTCTTTGACAACTCTCCTCTCATCCATTTCCTCCTCCTTTCTAACTTCTATTGTTTAGCCATTGTTAAAATATGTCCCATATAAAAAAGTATTCAGTTTCTTCTTTTTCCTTAATAGCAAATGCTAATCTATCCATTTCTGCGCATTCTAACATTTTCTTAACCACATTCCCCTCAGACGGGATCTCATCATCTTTCCATTGTTGTGCAAATACCATTCTAGTTGCAGTTAAGACATGCAGGGTGAAGTATGTGGTCTTTTTATCATATGTTTCAGGTAGGATGCCCAACAAAAATATCTCAGGTTTCAAAACTATATGTTGTTTTATCATTTTTTTCTAGCCATGTATTTATTTTCATCCATTGGATGAAATGTTGAATGGTTGAATTTGTAGAGAGCTATAAATGGTTGAATTTGTAGAAACAACCTTGGAGAACTGGGCAGATATGGGGGTTGGAAAACACATTTTAATCCCTGGAAAGAGAAAACATGAGAGAGAAGCTGAGAGTTATTCTTGCCTAATTCACTAAAGGATCTTCTTAGAGCTGCACAACAGACTTATAAAGATATCCAATAAAAGAGAATATTTGTACCTCAAGGTTGACAAAATGGGTCCTTATTGTTCTCTAAACTTGTTTGTTTAGATATTCATAAGCCAGGAAAGGTTTATCAGGTTTTCAAGCTTGTTGCTGTATTGAAGCCTTCACTTCATTTTTCTTATCATGCCATTTGCCCCTGGGGGCCAGTTTTAAGTACCCGATGGGCTTCATCCAGCACACTGGCCTTGAGTTTTACAATCTGCCTTAATACAGCAATATCCTTTTGGCCTTTTTCATTCTGTGTGGATTTAAGGAATCATTTATTAATGATCAAATTTATAAATGAGATATCAAATGTGATGGCATGGCTGAAGATGTTATGGTTGTAATCATATCAGAATAGAAGAGTTCCTTTTTGTTTCCCTTTTCGGGAAATAGTGGTGGTAAAATGGGTGGAAAAGGGGAAAGTAGCTTTTATTTTTTTTCTACCATTCCTTTCTTCATATACTTTTTTTGCTTGAAAAACTTCCCGTTTCATCATTCATATTCTGTCACCATAAACATCACAGGAGTTCTCAGAGCATAAGCACAGCAGGGAGAATCAAAATGTTGGCCTGTTTTTAATCTGCATTTCCGATGACAGTTTAACCCAGGGGTCCTCAAATTATGGCCTGGGGGCTGGATATGGTCTGTGAAAGCCATTAATACGGCCCGCGAGGGACCACGAGGCTATGCCGCAAACATCAAGCCACCTTTCCACTAACCTCCACCCACCTTTGGTAAGCCGGTGAGGTCAAAAATGGACCCGTGTTTTGCCTCCACAGGAGAGGGGGAGGAGACAGAGAGAGAGAGAGAGAGAGAGAGAGAGAGAGAGAGAGAGAGAGAGAGAGAGAGAGAGAGAGAGAGAAATAGAAGTCCCTCATACAAACCCCAAGGCAGCCACCTCCCGCCACTAACCTGCTTTCCACCCCTAGGAGCACAACAAATTAAACTTTCATTTATGGGTACTGTTTGGACTGCTACGTTGACCACGCCCACACAGTCACATGACCAACTAGACACGCCAACCCATCTGGTCCAGTCCCTCCAACAGCCTGAGGGACCATGACCCCCCCCCCCCCCCCCCATTTGAAAAGCTGGAAGACCCCTGGTTTAATCCATGTGCATCTTTTTGGCTTCTCTCACTGCATGTTGTGTGAAATAACATATATTTTTATCTGAACCATGAATTAATGAATGAAAAAGATACCAAAGAGGGTGAGGTACGCTGGATTGGAGAAGTCATGGATGTTATCATGTCAGAGTAAAATGGTTCTTTTTATGTTTTTCTTTTAGGGACAGAATGGAGGTGGACTTCCAGTAAGCAGCTTTTATTTATTTTCTGCCATCCCCTTTTTTCATATTCTTTTTCCACTTGAAAACATATGCCTTTCATCCTTCTATCTTCTTCTTCAAAAACATGCCCAAATGGCCAGGATATAATCAGAAAATAGTTTAATAGTTCACAATAAGGAGAATCAAAATATTTGCCCTGTTTGATAAAGTCTGGTGCCTTGGCCAGTGGATTCAACTAGAAGTTCTCCAATTCTCTTCAAGCCCTATAATTCCATTCATGATTTCTGCTGAGGTGTGATGACTTGTGTGATCAAGAAAGAATTTCATGATTTATGTGATGAAACCATAGCATGCTTATCATAGTTTTTGCAGCCTCAGGATGTGCTGTTGCCCCTTGTCTCACTGGAGCACAGGGTTGAACCTCATTTTCATACATCACACCCCATGGAATCATATCTCCGGTAGATTTCAGGACCTCTCAGTTAGCAGTCTAACTGCTATTGCTATTGCTCTCTTTGTTTTAATATGATAGATAGCAGTGATGAAATTCAGCAGGTTCTGACAGGTTCGGGGGAACCATAAGCGGAAACTTTGAGTAGTTTAGAGAACCGGCAAATACCACCTCCAGCTGACCTCAGAGTGAGGAGGCAATGGAGATTTTGCAGTATCCTTCCCCTGCCACACTCACCAAGCCACACCCACAGAACCGGTAGTAAAAAACTTTGAATTTTACCCCTGATAGGTAGTCATATGTCAATATAGGTTGCATAGCAGTGATGACACATGGATATAATTAGAAGTTTGTATTTCTGCTTCTGCCACTGTCTTTTGCCAGTGCTGTTTCCAGTGATCCAGGCCACCAAACCACTACCGGTTTAGCTGAACCAGTCCGAACCGGTAGGAACCCACCACTGGTCAGGCTCTTTCTTTTCAGAAAGAAACTGAAGGAGACTTTGGGGAAGGAAAGAGTTACATTAGTTTTCACTGCTAGCTGGCCAACAAAATCCCGGTCGTTTCATTTGCATGCAAAAGGAGAACTGGTTAGGGGTGTGGCAGGCCTGGGTCGCTGCCAGTTCCGGAGACCCAGGCCACCAAACCACTACCAGTTTGGCTGAACCGGTCCGAACCCGTCTAAACCAGTTGGAACCCATCGCTGGTCAGGCTCTTTCTTTTCAGAAAGAAACTGAAGGAGACTTTGGAGAAGGAAAGAGTTACATTAGTTTTCATTAGTTTTCAAGCAGTAAAAAAACAACATCTAGGATGAAAACTGTTGAAGAATATGATGTTGTGTAAATGTAGCTGATAAGCTTTTCCTTCAGTTACTTACAACAGAGGACCAGGTTCACACCCGTGCCAAAACATGAACCGTGACAATGTAGTTTCAAAAGCATTCATGATCCAAGATGACCTTATTTTCTCTTCCTTGCAGGGTGGTCAAGGTCTACTTAATGATCTAGTTGGAGTAAGTCAATATGAATTTAATGTCTGTCATGTCCTTTATGAGCCAAGGTAGCGTACTGGTTAGCGTGCAGTACTGCAGGCTACTTCAGCTGATTGCTAGCTGCAGTTTGGCAGTTCAAATCTCATCAGGCTCATGGTTGACTCAGCCTTACATCCTTCCGAGGTGGGTCAAATGAGGACCCAGAGGGTTGAGGGCAATAGGCTGACTCTGCAAACTGCTTAGAGAGGGCGGTAAAAGCACTTTGAAGTGGTATATGATTCTAAGTGCCATTGCTATTACGTCAACATAGACCTTTTTTTGAGATTCAGTTCCCTGAAGCAACTCCTGATATTCCAGGGGCAATTCTAATAGGAATTTGGATATTGAAAGGAATGTAGAATATATGAATTTGTAGAGAACCATGAAACATGGGGAAACCAGGTAGAGGGGATTTTTGTAAAAACATGTTTTAAGCTCTGGAAGCAGAAAAAGCATGAGAGAGAAGCTAAGAGTTCTTATTGCCTATTCAGTAGAGGATCACGGGGAGGGAGGAGAAAACCCAGTGAGGTTTTTTAGCTACTTAGAGTACCAAAGCTCTACACCATATTTTCACACATCATGCCATTTGATCTGCATTTATGCATTTCTTCATAATTTCCTTTTGGTTTATCCCAGAGGAATTCCACTATTGTCCTTGCATGAGGTCTATGTGGAGTCAGTTATTAGGGCTCAAGATGACCTAGATCCCTTTTACTTCATGTAGCTGCATGGGAAATCATGTAAAGCAGATGCCAGTGGACAGAGAAACCTGCTTCTATAACCACAACTCCCTTTTAATTTTTTAACTTACTTGGAGTAGGGAGAGCCGGAGATGGAGTTGACCTAGGGGAGAGGGCTTGGTAAAAGTGAATCAGCAAGCATATTTCCACTTTGAGGATATTCCAGGAATGTCCTTACCATCTTACTTCAACTTTGCTCTTCTTGACCAACCTTTGACAATCATATGAGGATTGGTTGCAGTTACTTTATCATCACACCCATCACTATAATATGTGCTAAATGAGGGAATCACCCCTCCCAAATCTATTTTTATTGTTGGTGTGAGTTTGTGGAATTGTAAGCATATTCCAGGAAAAGTTCCAACAGAAATTTGGAAGGTGTTCGGAATGCTTAAAGGATGAATTTGTAGAGAACCATGGAGGCAACCTTGAAGGAGCTAGATAGGGATGGTGGTTGGGGGGGGGGGGGAATAAGCTTCTGGAAACAGAAAGCAGGACAATGTGGAAGTAATAGAAAATAAAGAATAGCTTTGTGGGCGTGGCTGGAGGGTTATGTGACTGGGCGGTTTGCGTGAGGGAAGGAAAATAGTAATAGTAAAATTCAAAACTGCCACTGATAATAGTTCACAATAGGGAGAACCAAAATATTTGCCCTGTTTGATAAAGTCTGGTGTCTTGCCCAGTGGATTCAACTAGAAGTTCTCCAATTCTCTTCAAGCCCTATAATTCCATTCATGATTTCTGCTGAGGTGTGATGACTTGTGTGATCAAGAAAGAATTTCATGATTCATGTGATGAAACCATAGCATGCTTATCATAGTTTTTGCAGCCACAGGATGTGCTGTTGCCCCTTGTCTCACTGGAGCACAGAGTTGAACCTCATTTTCATACATCACACCCCATGGAATCATATCTCCGGTAGATTTCAGGACCTCTCTTTGTTTTAATATGATAGGTAGCAGGGATGAAATTCAGCAGGTTCTGACAGGTTCGGGGGAACCATAAGTGGAAACTTTGAGTAGTTTGGAGAACCGGCAAATACCACCTCCAGCTGACCTCAGAGTGAGGAGGGAATGGAGATTTTGCAGTATCCTTCCCCTGCCACCCTCACCAAGCCACACCCACAGAACCGGTAGTAAAAAACATTGAATTTCACCCCTGATAGGTAGTCATATGTCAATATAGGTTGCATAGCAGTGATGACACATGGATATAATTAGAGGTTTGTATTTCTGCTTCTGCCACTGTCTTTTGATCTGCCAGTTCCAGCAACCCAGGCCACCAAACCACTACTGGTTTAGCTGAACCTGTCCAAACCGGTAGGAACCCACCACTGGTCAGACTCTTTCTTTTCAGAAAAATAACTTGACACTTTGGGGAAGGAAAGAGTTACATTAGTTTTCATTTTTAACTGGCCAATAATATGCTGATTATTTCACTTGCGCGGAAAAGAGAAATGTGAAGTTATTAGTGGAGAGAGATATTTTATCCATCTATATCTGGACATCTGCCTGATACATGCATACAGGGAACCTGAATTTATGACTATTTATATAATGATAGGTTGAGGTTATGACAGTGCTGAAAAAAGTGACCTATGACCTGTCCTCAAATTTATGGCCATCACACCGTCCATTAGTTCTGTGACTGTGATTTAGGTGCTCAGTAACTGGCCCATATTGATCATGGCTGCAACTTTCCCAGCCAGCCTGCAACAAGCAAAGTCAATGTGGAAAAGTTTGGCTTAATGGCTGTGATTAAAAAAAAAAAGAGTCACAAAAAAAGTTCCATATTGTGGTTGTGAGAATATGGAACAATATCGAGAAGGAATTTTCTCTCTCTCAAAATGTTTAATATATCTGCATCTGTTTGGTCCCTATTATTGTACGTTGTGTGAAAGAACACATGTTATATCTGGGCAATGAAGGAATTTATATATATTACATTAAAGATGGAAATGATGATGAGGTTGGAGAAATCATGAGTGTTATGAAAATAGTTTCCTTTTGTTTCCTTTTTAGAACTTACTTGGTGGAACGGTAAGTAGCTTTCGTTTTATTTTGTGGCGTTCTGAATATTCTTCCATCTGAACAAGCACCCCATTTATTCCTTCTTCCACCTACACCAAAAGCATCTCTAAATTCCCCAAAGCATAATCTCACCTGATGATCAAAGTTGATTACCTTTGTTCCCAGTTGGAACCCAGGGGACACTCAAGGGACACTTTGTGCACCTGGTGTGTGTGTGTTGTGTGTTTGTGTGTGTGTGCGTGGTCTGCGAAAGCCATTAATATGGCCCGCGTGGAACCACGAGGCTATGCTGCAAACATCAAGCCATCTTTCCTCTAGCCCACACTCACCTTCGTTAGGCCAGTGAGGCCAAAAATGGGCCCGTGTTTTGCCTCCCCAGGAGAGGGGGAGAGGGCGGAAAGGGGGGGAGGTGGAGAGAGAGAGCAAGACAGAGAGAGAGAAAGAAACAGAAGTCCCTCATACACACCCCAAGGCAACCACCTCCCATCACTAACCTGCTTTCCACCCCTAGGAGCCCAACAAATTAAACTTTCATTTATCGGTATTGTTTGGACTGTGATGTTGGCCACGCCCACCCAGTCACATGACCAAATAGCCACGCCCACCCGGCTGGTCCAGTCCCTCCAGCAGCCTGAGGGACCATGAACCACCCCCCCCCCCCCCCGTTTGAAAAGTTGGAAGACCCCTGGTTTAATCCATGTGCATCTTTTGGCTTCTCTCACTGCATGTTATGTGAAATCACATATATTTTTATCTGAACCATGAATTAATGAATGAAAAAGATACCAAAGGGGGTGCGGAAGGCCTGATTGGAGAAGTCATGGATGTTATCATGTCAGAGTAAAATGGTTCTTTTTATGTTTTTCTTTTAGAATGGAGGTGGTAGACATCAAGTAAGCAGCTTTTATTTATTTTCTGCCATCCCTTTTTTTCCTATTCTTTTCCCACTTGAAAACATATGCCTTTCATCCTTCTTTCTTCTTCTTCAAGAACATGCCCAAATGGCCAGGATATAATCAGGAAAAGAATGACCCAAGCATTTGGCCCATTGTTTTACCTGCATTTCCAATAACAGATCTCTGAAAAATAGATCCTGCAGCCAATCTGGAATAAATATTCCCACCGGGAACTGAGAAGCTGTGTGGGAAATCCTGCAGATGAGATCTTGATTGAGAGACAAATCTGCATATCTAACCATGGCTATGTTTTCATTCTGTAACTAACTTGGAGTAGAAGGAGATGGAGGAGGTGGCTTAAGTGAGAGGGTCCAGTGAAGCTGGATTGGAAAGTAGGACTCCATTACAAGGACTTGCGAGTATAATGTGCGAAGGCAATCTTTACTTATTGTTTGTTTCTCACTGCTTGCTAAATCCTAAAGCCAAATGCAGGTATTACATTCAGATAAAAATGTCCCTAACAGAATCCTACTTCATGTTAAGTGTTACAAAGGCCTCCTCTGAATTTCCCCAAGGGAAATTTTTGCACGGAGGATGGGCCAATGGGCAGGGGTTTTTCCTCCTTCAATTGGTTGTTTCTCTCCTGAATGGCCACGAGTGGTTTAGCTGATTCCCATCAGATACAATTTTGCTGGTAAAATGGATATCCTCAATTCCTTTTCCATGGTATACGCCATCAGCAAATTTTGTTGAACAGAGAAAGGGAAATTTTTCAAAAGATGTTAAATACTTAATAAAGTAAAACATTATTTTTGTTTGTTCACCTCTTTGTGTAATAGAACACATGTAACATACATATTGTGATCCCTAACACAATCCTATTTCATCTTGTGTTAAATGTGACAAAGACCTCTTTGGAACTCCCCCAAGGGACCTTTTGCCAAAGAGGATGGGCCAATGCCCAATGTTTTTTGTCTCCAAATTTTTCTTGTCTCCTTAATGGTCATGACTGGTGTTGATTATCAACATACGCTTCCCATCAGATACAATTTTGCTTGTAAATAGCAGGAGAGAAGAAAAACGTAACCCTTTTATCCTTCTTCCTCCTTCACCAAAAAACATCTCTGAGCATAAACAGAGCAGGCAGGGCCAAAGTTTTGGCCTGTTTTTACTTGCATTTCCAATAACAGTTTAAAACAATGGTTCCCAAACTTTTTCAGTCCACTGCCCCGCACCCAGCGGTGCTACAAACTGATCCTCAGTGCCCCCCACCTAGCTGTGGAATTCAATTTTTTTTACTACTGGTTCTGTGGGTGTGGCTTTGTGGGCGTGGCTGGGGGGGTCATGTGACTGGGCGGTTTGCATGATGGAAGGAAAATAGTAATAGTAAAATTCAAAACTGTAACAATTAATTGCACATTTATTCAAAATCCAATTCAAAAACCCTTTTAGTTAATATTAATTCAACAAAATTGTTGAACATGATCCAGTGATACCAGGTTTTCAAAGTCTGGTAGTCATTTATCAAGAATTTTAGTAACTAGTAACTTAGTAAACTTTAGTAACTACTTCACTGTTCAGTAAATTCTTAATGTGATGGATGGGCTTGATGCAGCGATACCAGAAAAAAAATATCTTTTCAAAGGAAGTGGCAATCAGCTATTTCCCAAACTGTAGGCAGAACTCCAGGATGTGGGACCCGGAAGATCCTCGTTTTTAAAAACCTGGTTACAGGCAGAGCTCAAGACTCTGATCCAGGGGTGGGTTGCTGTCGGTCCCCGCCGGTTCTCGCGAACTGGTTGGTCACCGGACCCAGAAGTAAGCCTGCCCTGCCCCCGGCCGTGTATACCCGTCCGGGCCGGATGGTATTTTGTCTCTTCTGTCTCCCCGTTGCTCAGAAAAGCAAGTTCGGGAAGGTCCTTTGCTAGCAGGCAGGTTCTAGGATGCCTGCCACCATCAAAGGACTTTCCCGGAGTTGCTTTTCTAAACAACGGGGAGACAGAAGGGACAAAATATCGTCCGTTTTCCCCGTGCTCAGAAAAGCAACTTCGGGAAGGTCCTTTGGTGGCAGCAGGCATCCTAGAACCTGCCTGCTAGCAAAGGACCTTCCTGAAGTTGCTTTTTTGAGCACGGGGAAAACGGACGGTATTTTGTCTCTTCTGTCTCCCCGTTGTTCAGAAAAGCAACTCCGGGAAGGTCCTTGGCTAGCAGGCAGGTTCCAGGACACCTGCCGCCACCAAAGGATCTTCCCTGCCCTGGCCTGCCCCTCCCTCCCACTCGCCCACCGGCAGAATCCTTCTGGGAGGTTTTGGCTGGTGGGCACGCAGAGGGCGGGAGGGCAATCCATGCAGAGGTAGGAATGGATTCCCCACCACCTTCATTGGAAACGAGGCGGCTGTCAGAGGAGAGAGCAGCGCACGCCCATTAGCTTGTCCAATGAATCCTCCCCTCCTGTTAATTCTTCTTCTATTTGAACAAGCCACGTGGGGCGCACTCCCTTGCTTTGACAGCCGCCTCATTTCCAATTGGGGGGGGAGGAAGAAATCTATCTTTTCCATCCATCTCCATGGATACATGGATCCCCCCCCCATTGGAAACGAGGCAGCTGTGAAAGACAAGGCAGCGCACCCCTCGTGTCGTGTTCAAACAGCAAACGGAACAGGAGAGGAGTCCCATACGGGGCTTTTTAAACAGCCAAACTCCCCTCCTGTTAATTCTTCTG
This sequence comes from Thamnophis sirtalis, assembly GCF_051295495.1. Taxonomy (NCBI): domain Eukaryota; kingdom Metazoa; phylum Chordata; class Lepidosauria; order Squamata; family Natricidae; genus Thamnophis; species Thamnophis sirtalis. Next base: position 9,457,500 of record NW_028261393.1, on the reverse strand, counting down.
TTTGAAAAAGCCACATGGGGTGCGCTCCCTTCCTTCGACAGCCGCCTTGTTTCCAATTGGGGGGGGGGGAGAGAAAAAAACCCATCTTTTCTGTCCTTCTCCATGGACCCCACTAATTGGAAACGAGGGGGCTGTGAAAGGCAAGGGTTCGCACCCTGCATGGCTGTTCAGGCAGCAAAAGAAGGAATAGGAGAGGAGTTCCACATGAGGCTTTTTAAACAGCCAAATTCCCCTCCTGTTCCTCAGGCAGGCCGGATCGGCAGCGCACACCAGGCTGTTGCTCCTCCTGCCGCCGCTGCTGTCGGTGTGACTCTTGTGCGGGGAAAAGAAAATAATAATAAAAGGCTCCCGCCATGGAGAGGCCCACCCCGCTCCACTGCCCGGCAGATCTTTCTTCCCCTTAGCTCGGCTCTTCTTCACCCACCAAAGTGCTACCCCCACTCGGCTGTCCTTGCTATCGCCACTCCCCCTCTGCCTGCCCAGCCGACGATCTGAGGGGGAGCGAGTGATGGCGGCATAGGGTAGCTGGGGACAGCTACTGCTCCTGGGCTCACTGTGCATAGTGGGCAGCGCCCTGACTCCCTCACCGCCACTGCCGCGCTGCCTCAGCAGCAGCAGCACCTCCTGCCCACAGAACTGAGGCGATTCTCCCGCCTTTTCCACGCCCCACAGCTCACCCTCTTTTTGGCTTCATTCACTGAATGTTGTAGATTTGCAGCCTCAGGATGTGCTGTTGCCCCTTGTCTCACTGGAGCACAGAGTTGAACCTCATTTTCATACATCACACCCCATGGAATCATATCTCCGGTAGATTTCAGGACCTCTCTTTGTTTTAATATGATAGGTAGCAGGGATGAAATTCAGCAGGTTCTGACAAGTTCGGGGGAATCATAAGCGGAAACTTTGAGTAGTTTGGAGAACCGGCAAATACCACCTCCAGCTGACCTCAGAGTGAGGAGGGAATGGAGATTTTGCAGTATCCTTCCCCTGCCACACTCACCAAGCCACACCCACAGAACCGGTAGTAAAAAACTTTGAATTTTACCCCTGATAGGTAGTCATATGTCAATATAGGTTGCATAGCAGTGATGACACATGGATATAATTAGAAGTTTGTATTTCTGCTTCTGCCACTGTCTTTTGCCAGTGCCGTTTCCAGTGATCCAGGCCACCAAACCACTACCGGTTTAGCTGAACCAGTCCGAACCGGTAGGAACCCACCCCTGGTCAAGCTCTTTCTTTTCAGAAAGAAACTGAAGGAGACTTTGGGGAAGGAAAGAGTTACGTTAGTTTTCCCTGCTATCTGGCCAATAATATCCTGGTCATTTCACTTGCATGCAGAAGGAGAACCTGTTTGGGGTGTGGCAGGCCTGGGTAGCTGCCAGTTCTGGAGACCCAGGCCACCAAACCACTAACAGTTTGGCTGAACCAGTTTGAACCGGTAGGAACCCACCACTGGTCAGTCTCTTTCTTTTCAGAAAGAAACTGAGGGAGACTTTGGGGAAGGAAAGAGTTACATTAGTTTTCATTTCTAACTGGCCAATAATATGCTGATCATTTCACTTGCATGGAAAAGGAGAACCGGTTTAGGGGTGTGGCAGGCCATGCCCACCCAGTCACATGACCACTTAGCCACGCCCACCCAGCTGGTCCAGTCCCTCCAACAGCCTGAGGGACCATGAACCCCACCCACCCACCCACCCCCGTTGGAAAAGTTGGAAGACCCCTGGTTTAATCCATGTGCATCTTTTTGGCTTCTCTCACTGCATGTTGTGTGAAATAACATATATTTTTATCTGAACCATGAATTAATGAATGAAAAATATACCAAAGAGGGTGGGGGAGGCCTGATTGGAGAAGTTATGGATATTATCATATCAGAGTAAAATGGTTCTTTTTATGTTTTTCTTTTAGGGACAGAATGGAGGTTTACTTCAAGTAAGCAGCTTTTATTTATTTTCTGCCATCCCCTTTTTTCATATTCTTTTTCCACTTGAAAACATATGCCTTTCATCCTTCTTTCTTCTTCTTCAAAAACATGCCCAAATGGCTAGGATATAATCAGAAAATAGTTTAATAGTTCACAATAGGGAGAACCAAAATATTTGCCCTGTTTGATAAAGTCTGGTGCCTTGGCCAGTGGATTCAACTAGAAGTTCTCCAATTCTCTTCAAGCCCTATAATTCCATTCATGATTTCTGCTGAGGTGTGATGACTTGCGTGATCAAGAAAGAATTTCATGATTTATGTGATGAAACAATAGCATGCTTATCATAGTTTTTGCAGCCTCAGGAGGTGCTGTTGCCCCTTGTCTCACTAGAGCACAGGGTTGAACCTCAATTTCATACATCACACCCCATGCAATCATATCTCCAGTAGATTTCAGGACCTCTCTTTGTTTTAATATGATAGGTAGCAGGGATGAAATTCAGCAGGTTCTGACAAGTTCATAAGCGGAAACTTTAAGTAGTTTGGAGAACCAGCAAATACCATCTCCAGCTGACCTCAGAGTGGGGAGGGAATGGAGATTTTGCAGTATCCTTCCCCTGCCACACTCACCAAGCCAAACCCACAGAACCAGTAGTAAAAAAAAAACCTTTCAATTTCACCCCTGATAGGTAGTTATATGTCAATATAGGTTGCATAGCAGTGATGACACATAGATATAATTAGAAATTTGTATTTCTGCTTCTGCCACTGTCTTTTGCCAGTGCCGTTTCCAGTGATCCAGGCCACAAAACCACTACCGGTTTAACTGAACCAGTCCGAACCGGTAGGAACCCACCACTGGTCAGGCTCTTTCTTTTCAGAAAGAAACTGAAGGAGACTTTGGGGAAGGAAAGAGTTACATTAGTTTTCACTGCTAGCTGGTCAACAGTATCCTCGTCATTTCATTTGCATGGAAAAGGAGAACTGGTTTAGGGGTGTGGGAGGCCTGGGTCGCTGCCAGTTCCGGAGACCCAGGCCACCAAACCACTTCCAGTTTGGCTGAACCGGTCTGAACCAGTCTAAACCGGTTGGAACCCATCACTGGTCAGGCTCTTTCTTTTCAGAAAGAAACTGAAGGAGACTTTGGAGAAGGAAAGAGTTACATTAGTTTTCATTTCTAACTGGCCAATAATATGCTGATCATTTCACTTGCATGGAAAAGAGAAATGTGAAGTTATTAGTGGAGAGAGATATTTTATCCATCTATATCTGGACATCTGCCTGATACATGCATACAGGGAGCCTGAATTTATGACTATTTGTATAATCATGGGGTGAGGTTAAGACAGTGCTGAAAAAAGTGACCCATGACCTGTCATCAAAGTTATGGCCATCACACCGTCCGTTAGTCCTGTGACTGTAATTTAGGTGCTCAGTAGCTGGCCCATATTGATCATGGCTACAACTTTCCCAGCCAGCCAGGGAACATGGAGGTAATCTAGTCCAACCCCTTCCCAAGGCAGGAGTCCTTCCTTTTCTTTGAGAGCTGTCAGTGACAGACATGAGGGAAATAGTGTGTGTATGAATGAGAGAGAGAAAGAAAGAATGACAAAGAGAAAGTAAGTTAGAGAGAGAGACAAGAAGGAAGCAAGGAAGGAAGGAAGGAAGGAAGGAAGGAAGGAAGGAAGGGAAAGAAAGAAAATAAGTGGGAGAGAGAGAAACAAGAAGGAAGGGAGAGAGAGAGGGAAAGAGGCAGAGAACTTATGATCAAAATTGAGCCCAAAATTTTGGTTTAAAAATTTTGTGAGTCTACTCCCTTTCAAATAGCCAACAAAATATTTCTGGTTTTAATTCCATATCTTGCTTTACCATTGCTTCTAACCACTAACTTCTGAATAGCTACTTGGACCTACCTAAGTACTGAACTTAATAGATATATTCCTGTTTTTTGGAACTGAGAACTAAATTTCAGAAAAAGGAAAGCTGTATTGCTCTGGGAATCTACCTATGACATTCATTCTTGAAATAAGTTCTTGGATGAAAGACTATATCTTTCCTGTTCGTTTATATCTTTCCTGTTTCTCATCCTTCCTGAAAAGACTGTACATTGTTGGTTGAAAGCAGAGGTCCTTTCTGTTACCTGTAGTCCTCATCTTACAACCACAATTGAGTCCAATATTGTTTTCTTTCTTTTGCAGTTAGTATTATTTATTTTTGTACTTATTTTAATCTTATTGTAGTTCATCCATTGGGGCAAAGAATTCAGTGACATTTTCTTGGCCACTCCCATGCAGTCACATGACTGCTAAACCACTCCCACCCGCTCACATAGCCGGCAAACCACTCCCACAAAGCAGGCCACACCCACTTTGAAGCGGTATATGAATCTAAGTGCCATTGCTATTATGTCAACATAGACCTTTTTTTGAGATTCAGTTCCCTGAAGCAACTCCTGATATTCCAGGGGCAATTCTAATAGGAATTTGGATATTGAAAGGAATGTAGAATATATGAATTTGTAGAGAACCATGAAACATGGGGAACCCAGGTACAGGGGATTTTTTGTAAAAGCATGTTTTAAGCTCTGGAAGCAGAAAAAGCATGAGAGAGAAGCGAAGCGTTCTTCTTGCCTATTCAGTAGAGGATCACAGGGAGGGAGGAGAAAACCCAGTGAGGTTTTCTAGCTACTTAGAGTACCAAAGCCCTGCACCATATTTTCACACATCATGCCATTTGATCTGCATTTATGCATTTATGCATTTCTTCATAATTTCCTTTTGGTTTATCCCAGAGGAATTCCACTATTGTCCTTGCATGAGGTCTATATGGAGTCAGTTATTAGGACTCAAGATGACCTAGATCCCTTTTACTTCATGTAGCTGCACGGGAAATCATGTAAAGCAGATGCCAGTGGACAGAGAAACCTGCTTCTATAACCACGACTCCCTTTTAATTTTTTAACTTACTTGGAGTAGGGAGAGCCGGTGATGGAGTTGACCTAGGGGAGAGGGCTTGGAAAAAGTGAATCAGCAAGCAAATTTCCACTTTGAGGATATTCCAGGAATGTCCTTACCATCTTACTTCAACTTTGCTCTTCT